>NW_020292115.1:220017-397098 GCF_003184845.1 Aspergillus ibericus CBS 121593
TATTTTATTTATTTTATTTATTTTATTTATTTTATTTATTTTATTTATTTTATTTATTTTATTTATTTATCTATTCAGTTTACTCTCTTTATTTTATTTAATATTAAAAAATTAATATTTAAAATAAGACTTATTATTATAGTACTTGTCTGCCTGCCTATCTAAACCTATATGATTATTTAAATCCTGCTTAAATTTTGTTTCTAAATACTTTTATATAGTGTATGCAGTGTAAAGCTATTAGTTTTATATTTTAATCCTTTTACTAATAATGCAGCGGGAAGTACCTGGAATATGTACCCAGTATGCCCTGTGACAAAAAATAGATTATTTTTTATCATAAATTATTAACTTATTCTAGCTAATAAATATAATCTTTTAAATATTAGATCTCTTTAATAATAAGAATAATATTTAATAATAGTTTTAAGTTAGTTTGATCGCTAATTATTTCTATATTTTTTATAAATTTTAAGAAATGGCATCTTCCTTAAATAATTAAAAAAAGAATTGAAATATGATAAAATCTATTTATTAAAGTAGAAGATTTATTAACTAAATAAGAAACTAGTTATTAAATATATAAGATTCCACTAATAATAATAAAAATAGTCTATATCTACGAGATAAACTAATCCTTGAAGAATCAGTAATCTAATATTAAAAAATATCATCTTATAGAAAATAAAGAGATTCAAGACTGCTATTAATAATCTTATAATCTCTATAACCACCCTAGTACGTCACCCTAAGGATCTTGATCCCGATAGCTAGGCTATTCTTAAGCTATCCTATCACAATAAATTATAACAATATTAATCTAATTAAATTAATAAATTAGATTTTTAGTTATATATTAATTCAATCTTTTAAATTATGAAGTAGGGTGAGAGATTATAGAATTTAGAATATAATAATGAATTATGATGAGGATATTATTAAAATAAAAGTTAAAAAATAGGTAACCTATCATACTCTCTACAGCTTAACATATAAAGGATCAATCAGCGCTAGGACGATACAGGCAGGTTAGTCCAAATAGTAGTATTCGCCCCATCTTCAGCATTGCCGCACCTTGCACATTGTATTATACAATTACAATTTCACCCGCGTACGAAGTATATATTACACGTTATGAACCTGCTTGGCTAACTGGATTTGGTGATGATGACATCAAATTCGACTTGGATGAAAACGCTAAATTTAACTACTGGATACAATATGTTAGTATCTTATATCTTTCATCTTATCAATTAACCAAACCAAAACCATGGTTTCATATTTTCTCAAATAAATCGAATATCGGAGAAAGCTCATGGTATATAAAGTACATTCTGGACTGCCGACAGGAGCCACATCACTGTACTCCGTACTGGTAAAAAAATTACATAAACTTACGTAGACGATCTGCGGTGAGGCCTGCGTTGCCCATGCTAAATTTAATCCAGCAACTTAAACCTGACCAGTGTCACAATAACTGTACTGAAGTGCAACTATTGTGCCAATCCTTCAAGGATGGCTTCTTCAAAGTCAAGCCATGCTCTCGGGCTGGATTCCAATGCCAGCGCACCTCATGGTCTATCAAGAAAAGACCTTGATCCACAAACACATGATGAAAATGCCGGAAGTCCTTTGTTTGTTCCTGGTGACGACAGGATAGATCATACCGAAACGAACATCAGTGAACTTGATCCAACAGAACAGGCATCGGGGAATATCCTTCCAAGGGATAGACAACTGAAAACTCCCACTTACGATTATGCCTTTGAGAAGTCAATGAGCCACGCTGAAGCAAAACTCTTTTACCAACATCACCAAATTGCATCTCGGAACGCTGATGGTGACTTTCCCAACGAGATACCTGCTATGGCAAGCTCAGTAGGTGACACTGATCCTAAAGACATGGCAGGGTCACCTCCAGCGATTGGACTTGGCGCTTCGCCGACCACTCTGCGAAATTTGAGTCCCCAGACTGGAAAACGTAATATTGATCTTGCTGCTTTCCAACAAACCCCTGAGTCCCACGATGCGCAAGTTATAGCCCCACAGGACGATGGCAGTTTCTTGCCGTGTCCGGACAACATGGGAAACGTCAGCGACTCTTTGGGAACCGTGCAGGGCATGATGAACATCTCAGCTGATAGCAGCGCAGTCACCTCTGAGTTAAATGTTATCTGTCGCAAGATAAGGAGCTTGCTTGATAGACGGGCAAAGTACATGCAGTTATCTTCGCAGGGACCTGAGGATAATCCAAAAGATCATCCGACATGGGAAGTTTATCCCCCTCCGCCGGAACCAGCCTGGGATAATGAGAGAGACATCGGAAAGAGTGCCGATAGCTCCCGCGTCGATCAGAAAAAGCGAAAGATGGGCCAGGATATTGGGGAGGACTTCGATATGGCCCAGTGTTTGCCACTGCCTCAAGAATCCTCCTGGGTATTTAGGCTGGATGAGAATAGTGTATACCAAGTTTATGAAAGCGATGCAGCGGCTGTTTCCCGGCAACCTGTGGTTAATATCCCTTCCTTACGGGACTTTTATATGGACCTTGATGCAGTCACAGACGTATCGACAGACGGGCCCGCTAAAAGCTTCGCATTCAAACGACTGTCCTACTTGGAAGGAAAGTTTCAGCTTTATGCGCTGTTGAATGAATACCAGGAGATCGCGGACTGCAAAAAGGTTCCTCATAGGGATTTCTACAATGTTCGAAAAGTGGATACACATGTTCATCACTCCGCGTGTATGAATCAGAAGCACCTCCTTCGTTTCATCAAGAGCAAGATGAAAAAATCCCCGGATGAAGTAGTATTGTTCCGCGATGGGAAACACCTGACTCTGAAGGAAGTTTTCGAGAGCATCAATCTCACCGCTTATGATCTGAGTATCGATACATTGGACATGCATGTATGTCTGAAAACGATAGCTCAAAGAGATCCGCAGCTAATATTTTTACAGGCTCATACAGATTCGTTTCACCGGTTTGACAAATTCAATCTCAAGTATAACCCTGTTGGTGAATCTCGTCTGCGAGAGATATTTTTGAAGACAGACAACTTCATCAAGGGACGCTATCTAGCAGAGATAACGAAGGAAGTCATTTCCGACCTGGAATCCAGCAAGTACCAAATGGTGGAATGGCGTATCTCCATATATGGAAGGTCAATTCAAGAATGGGACAAACTTGCAGCCTGGGTTGTTGACAATAAACTGTTTTCTCCCAATGTCCGCTGGCTGATTCAGGTACCTCGACTGTATGACGTTTATAAGTCCAGCGGCATGATGGAAAACTTTGAGCAAGTTATCACAAATGTTTTCCAACCTTTGTTCGAAGTGACAAAGAATCCCGATAGCCACCCCAAGCTGCACATTTTCCTGCAGCGTGTGGTTGGGTTTGACAGTGTTGACGACGAGAGCAAAGCGGAGCGGCGGCTGTACAGGAAGTATCCAATTCCAAGAGACTGGAACACAAAGCAAAATCCACCATATAGCTATTGGATCTATTTCATGTTTTCCAATATCGCATCTCTCAATACCTGGCGCAAGCGACGCGGCTTCAATACTTTTGTGTTGAGGCCACATTGCGGTGAGGCTGGAGATCCCGACCATCTTGCCGTGGGTTACCTGTGCTGCCACAGCATCAGTCATGGGATCCTTTTGAGAAAGGTTCCTCTCCTACAGTATCTTTACTATCTTGACCAGATAGGCATTGCTATGTCACCTCTTAGCAACAATGCCCTGTTTCTAACATATGACAAAAATCCCTGTGCTAATTTCTTCAAGAGAGGTCTTAATGTTTCTTTATCTACTGATGACCCCTTGCAGTTTGCTTTCACCAAAGAGCCCTTAATCGAGGAATATTCGGTTGCTGCACAAATCTACAAGTTTAGCGCAGTAGATATGTGTGAGCTTGCCAAGCATTCAGTCGAACAGAGTGGCTTTGAGCTATCTTTGAAGAAGAGATGGCTAGGCAATGACTGCTGCCTGCCAGGAGTTCCAGGAAACAACGTTGCCAAAAGCAATGTCCCTGACATTCGTGAACAGTTTAGGCATGAAACATTGACTGGAGAATTGACCCTGTAGGTTTCCATGGATCCCGTGGCATGTGATGTTGCGGTTCTGTGCTCCTCGATAGCGATAAATATATTGACCAAGTGCGGTTTAGAATTGGACGTTATGCGCATACTAGTGACGATGCAACAGTTCAATCGAAAGCCCTCGCCGCAACCAACCAACCAGGGCCTTTATCTTCTGAGCCGCCAATTGGCGACGTGCGAAATGATTCAAATCCAGGTATACTCACATATCATTCGGGGATGGGGTGATTTCCTTCTCATGTTACCATAGACTCGTCAAAGTGTGCCGTTGTAAATCCAAGATATCAACAAGACAACGGCGGGGTTTACAGTTTAGGTTTTCAACCCGGGGGTCGACAGATTGTACAGAAACCGTGCATGGAAGGGCCCAAGTTGCAAGATCCTGAAGGAAACGCTGTTACTACGCTTGGGGAGTTTGGCACGTCCTTTAGCAGTACTAGTACTGCTGGCGTAACTACGCAAAGTACGGACTGTGTACCGGAACAAAAGATCTTCCCAGGTATTGTGCATGAAAGGGCCCATCGGAATAATATGCTAGTTGACGGGATAGTCGGAGACGGAGAGGAAAGTTCTGGCGATACCGAGATTGCCGTTTAGCATAGTTATTTGAGTAGTGCGTCCGAATGTGGGACCATCGCTTTTGACCAACGAAAATAACTAATGTCCAAATTCTTTAATTATAAATGTATTATGTACTTGTTGTTGGGCCTCCTTCATTCGCCAAACACTTATTCCCACCGCGATTTTTGGACTTTCGTATATGAACCATGTTAGTAATAGGTGCAGCTGCATACCAAGCTTCTTTTCCCCAAATTACGTACGCATGGGACTTGTGTTGTGTTATATAGCCCAACTGCCCTTTCGTTCACAGACCCCCCATGTTCCATGATCGCCATCGCCTTCAGCCGTCCTGGGCCGCTTCCTAGCCCAGTCTTGTATGTACAAACGCAGGGCCATCCAACGCATGCAAACCTCTTTTGCTACCCTTCGGTCTATCGAGTTTTCGCTCACAACGCTGACATAACCCTTGGCATCTGTCTTTAGATCATCCCGTCGAAGGTCAGCTACAGGGATTCCGGAAACAATACTGAGTTCATGATCGTAATAGCGAGCGACGCATGGATAGCCCAGGGACAGATAGTTGTATATCTGAGTGACAAAGCTGTCATCCAGCTCACGATCAAGGTCCTCTTCCTGGCTGACATGCTGCCTCGTATGTGTCGAGGCTTGAACACCCCTGGAGCAACCGAGTGGCTGCTTTTCATGTTGCATGAGCGTTGCAGTCGGGTATTGAGATTGTTCTCCGGTATCTCCACTCAAGCCCATGCGCAGCGACCGCGAGTCTTCAAAATCAGGAAACTTATTGGATTTGCAAGTCCCCATCCAAAGACCTCCGCCATCAGACTTATCAAACAGGTCACGGTTGGCAAACCAAAGCCTCGGGGGATGATATAACTTGTCTTGTGGATTATTTTGTTCGATAACGCTGCTCTCACATAGTGTCATCTCGGGAGACAGACTTTGTGGAAACACAAGATCAACCCCAAGCATTGGAGGGCTTGCGCCTTGTCTTGTTTGTGGTAAACCAAAGCCACCAGTCCAATTTCCACAAGTCTGCATGGTTCCGTCAGAAGGTCGATGATCAATAGGTGGAAAGTGTAACCCTTTTGTTCCAGCCATTGCACGATCGCACATCTCAGCTTCCTCCTTATGCCTGCGCAAGTACTCGAGTTCCCACGGCAGATCTGCGGATGATGCCCGGCGGTGTTTGCCTGGTGCAGACAATTTCCTGCGGACTTGTAAATCGTCCTCGTTCACACTGTCCTCGTCTTCCTTGTCAATGGCGAAGTGATCCACTGGCTGGTAAACTTGTTCATTTGGGAATGCCGCCAGGGCCTGCTCCTTGAGCTGTTTTTCTGCAGAGCGGGCAGCTAGGGCTAGCACATATTCCGAGTATCCATTTTCGTGATGACCTTGCGAATTTCTTTCCGATTCCAAATCGGGTTGGTGGAGGATGGCAAAAGGCAAATCGGGTTCTGGAGAGCATCCAGATACATCAGAGGCCTCGCTGCAGCTAGAAGGAATTGCAGGGAGATTGGGAATTCGAAAAGAATGTCTTCTTGTTTCCTGGCGTTGTCGCAGACTCATATATGAGAACCGCGATTCCCCGGAGAGGCCGGATACATCATCCGCAGACAGATCCCTAACTATATTAACATGTTTTGAGACTTGAGGTACTGCTCCCGGTATGCTTTTGCCAAAAGATGAAGTGTTCTGAGCATCCCGTCGACGAAACGAACGTTTGCCCGTTTCCACGAGTTGGGGTGGAAACTTCCTAGGATGTGAAAACACGGTGTTTTGATCCTGAAGAAAGGGTTCTTCCAATCTTGCCTGCGAATTTTCCTGAACCACAACCGTCTCTAATATAGATTTGTGCTTTGAACATTGAGAAGCGAGTGACGGAGGTTTGCTAATCACATTCTGCGATTGTACGTCATGTGTTTCAAAGCTATCGCGTACCGGCTGGTTCCGCCTGGCAGGTTCGATTTGATGTGAATCATTACTATGCTGAAGCAAGGCGGATTGTGCCTTGAAGACTCGAGGGCATTTCTGCTTCAGCGGACTGATTTCTCGAGACGAAAGCTTTGCCTGATGATCCCGGGAACTGCGTGATGAAGTTTCAATAGGTTCCGGCAGAAACCTCCTAGCCCTTTTTTCTGATGTAGGACTCCGATGAGACATCGCTTCGTCTTTGACAACGTTGAAAGGTTACAGGGCCCCTTTAGGTAACTCTAACCTTTGGTTTCTTCCAAACCCAGTACCGCATTCCAAGGCCACTGACTGGATTAGCAGCACTTGAGAGTAAGAATTCGGCATTCCTGACCTTAGTGTCAGTATATACTGGACTTAAAGACCAGATTACATTTGTGGCGTGTCACTGCACTAAGAGCGCATTTTAGCTAGCTTTCCCCCACCTGCCATGTGTCATTCCGCTGTCCGTTGTCGTGGCCAGCAGGTAATTGAGTGCATCATGTGACAGTACTACTACCAGTACGGAGTACAGTTAACCAACATGCCGCATGCTTAGTCAAGATAACCAATCAGTCATAGTTAGTGGAGACATGTCAATATTGTACACTGTAACACTGTATTAAATATAAATCAGATTATTATATTAGATAGGAGCTTTGGATAATGTTGAAGATAAGAGGCTTCGTAACAATCATTTTTGTTACACACTTTAGATATTCCAGAAGTAAGGGATATTACTACTAGGACCTCTTGTGATGAACCAGAAACAGTTCTATATGTAATAAATAAAGAAATAGAGATATTATATTTATATATCTAAAATTAAACCTAAAACAATTTATATAGAGAGAGAGATAGCCTCCTATATATTATTTTTATTGAATATTAAAAATATTTATATAAATAAAATTTGAAAATTTTATTATATAATTAATTGACTATTAGATCTTATTTTATTTAATATTAAATTAGTATACGAATTAGGATTTGATTTAATTCAATAATACTTTATAATTTATTATTCTATTGTGATAGAACAGTCTGGATTAAGGCCTTATCTTATCAGCATTGGCCCGACTGACGTCTTGGCACTGTAATAGGCCATACTAGAGGGATTATAGTTATAAGATTATTAATTTACGTACTATAGCGGCTCGTTAACTTTTATATAATAAGAGGATAGAGTTGTACCATCTAATCCCTTAAAGATTAGTCTATCTTATAGATATAGATTATTTTTATTATTACTAATAGAATCCTATATATTTAATAGTTAGTTTCTTATTTAGTCAATAAGTTTTCTATCCTAATAAATAGATTTTATCATATTTTAATCCTTCTTTTTTAACTATTTAAGAAAAATGCCACTTCTTGAAGATTATAAAAAAATAAAAGTAATTAGTAATTAAATTAACTTAAAACTATTATTAAATACTATTTCTATTATTAAAGAAATTTAATAGTTAGAAAATTATATTTATTAGTTAGAGTAAACTAATAATTTATAATAAAAAATAGTTTATTTCTAGAGAGATTATTCTCTTAATAAAATCTTATTTAAATATTATTAATCCTCTCCTGAATCTGATAAGAAGAAAAAAAAATTAAACTTAAAAATATTTCTTATTTTATATTAAGTTTTAATCTTTAGAAATATCAGGAATAAATTATTAATCTAAAAAATTTATTTTAAAAAGTTTTTAAAAAATATTTTACTAAAAAATATAAGATTCTTACTACTGTTAGCTATATAAATCTAGTATATAAATAAAAATAATATTATTTTATTAATAATAAGATTCTAAAAAAAAAAATAATTATTTAAAAAATTATAGCTCCAATTCAAAGACTAGATTTTTATTTTAATTTAAAATATTATTACTCTTTAATTAAATACTATAGTTTAACTTTGTGACAGCAATATTGATGATATTGAGTGTGTGTTGTTTAGCTAACTACGCGAGGAGGAGGTGACTAGGTAGCTAGATCTAAGATCACGTGATCTTTTTTTACACCTCCTATGAGTGAGGATATAGTTAGTAATATTACATATAAAAAAAATATAAGGTTGTTCATGTTTTCTAAATAAGAAGTAAAAGATATGTAGATATAGAAATATTAGATAAGATTTTAAATATAATCCACCATACCGAGTTACTTAATAAAGCGGGAGTAGGTGAAATATTTAAATAATTTAATAAGATTATCAGCTACTTATTTAATAGTATTAATATAGATAAATTTAATATTTTTTATACATACTTCATAATATATGAAGTGTTATTTGATAGAGACGTGTTTTATATAAGCATGGAACTTGGGGTTCTTAGTTAGAATAATAGTAGACTAGTTATTTATATAAATAGTTATAGAATAATTTATTAAAATAGATATAACTTTGAAATACTAAATATCTAGTTTAATAAATAGTAATTAGAGCTAGATTAACTCTTACATTACTATTATTTATGTGATATATTTATTTTTAATTAAAAATAATATGATAGTAGTCTGTTTCTTTAAACTTTATAAAATAAGTTTTCTAGTAAGTTAGAATACGTAGCTAAAGATTAATATTATATTAAAAAAATAAGAGCTAGCCTAATCAATATTATAAAAGTTAATAAGGCTAGATCCGCCCCAACAATAGAAAAAATAGTGATTAAAAGAATTAGTAAGATAATACTAGATAAGATTTATTATTTAAAAATATAATTTAATAAGATTACTTACAAAGAATAATAGCTTACTTATTATATATATAATATTAAGATATATATTAATGATAATCTAAATAAGCATACTATTATATTTTTAATATATTTTAATATTATTAAGATCTATTATTCCATTATACTTTAATAAAGAATTCTTAAAGTTATATAATATAAAAGAAATCTTATAAGTAAAGAAACTAAAGCACTTTAAATAGTCTTATATATATAATTTCTGCGAGAGATAAATACCTTTATTTATTTATATAATATTAATACTTAGAAAGTAGATATAGGGACTATTATCAGTGAACTTAATAAACTTAGTAAATAATATTTTAAAAATATTAATTATAGTACTGTCTAGTACAAATAAGAGAATATTATTAATATAGATAAGTATAAAAAAACTCTTTCCTGTAAACATAAAGTAATCTATATATAAGTATTTAAAACTATTAACTATTAAAAAATTATAAAGCATATTATACTACTTACATAGTATTTATTTTAAGTTATATAATAACTTAAGGAGCTTACTATATATACTATTTTTTTAGAAGTTATTTGGCAGCTTAATATATATTAATTTATATAATTTAGTATTAAGAAAGACTATAATAATATTAAAATAATATAAAATCTAATAAAATTTAGCAGCTAGGATAATAAAAATCTTAAAACTAATATTCTTAATAATAATTATATATATTTTTTTAATTTAATCTTTACTAGCACGCTGCTGGAAGTCTTTAATAATAAGATAAATTTTATAAATACTATTATATTTAATTTTAAATATCTATTTAAGTGGAAGAAAATATATATTATAAAAATATAAAATCACGCGGAAAATATCTTATTTAATTTATTCTTATATTTTATAATATATTATTTTATATTATTTAGATACTTCAGCACAGGCCATAGTATTAGTATATAAGATAAAAATATAACTAGTATCTTAAGATATTAGTTTTTTAATAAAGGTGCCCCTCCTAGCTTATAAACTAATTAGATATTATATAGTTATAATTTCTAGAAATAAGATACCAACAAGATAATTATTAATAAGTAATTTGTAAAAGATATTAATATATATATTTAAATTATTATTTATACTAATAATATATAATCTTAAAAACTTAAAAAAGGCGTGCGAAGGCTTGTAAGTATATATAAAATAATATAATAATTATTTAATTATTAATAATAGTTTTATATAGAAAATACTAATAACTAAAAAATCTATAATAATTAGATAGTCTCTAGATTTATTATCTTTATTAATAACTACTAGTTCAGGTGTAATATTATAGATAATATTATTTAATATAAATAAAAATAAAAATATATTAATTTATTTATATTCTAATAATTAGTCTAGTTTTTTACTACTATTCTACTTGTCTACGGTAGAATAATTAAAAAAAAAGCAAAAATAAATTACTAATATTAAAAAAATATATCAAATAGTAACTAATAATGAAGATTTTTTAGACTAGAATTTTTATATTAATTTCACTATAGTATGTGAAATCAAGATTATGTATAAATATTACTAATAATAATTATAAAATAAATTTTTTATTAAAAATAATATTATGAGTGTACATAATCTGATAAATTTAAATATTATAGATTTTATAGATTAATTTAAAATATTTAATAAAGTAATTTTTCTATATATAATTCTTAAGTTTATTATAAGTTTTTTTAGAAGTAAGATGCTAGTAGTAATAGCTAAAAACTTTTTATTATAAAATATCTAGTTACACTCTATACAAAGCTTTAGAAAAAATTTTTCTAATAATACTATATATAAATCTATTCTATATATAATTAATTATAAGGATAATATAATTCTATAAAAAATAGGATAACTAATTATTTATTATAATTAATATATAAGATTTAATTAAATAACAGTTCTTAATTTTAATAATAGAATTAAAATTTAAGTAATAGTATGGAGTAGGATCCTAGATAATACTTTATTCTTAATAATAAACTATAAGTAATTAGTATTTAAGTATATTATTACTATAAATATATTTAATATTAATATTTAACTAGTATTTAAGATAGTTTTATAAAATAATAAACTTATTATATATTTTATTATATTTTTTAAATAAGAACACCCAGCAGTACCAAAAAATATAATCAGTAAAAATAATAAAATAATATATATTAGTTTAACCATATATAAATAGTAATTTATAAATATTTATATAAATAAGATCTCCAATACATAAACTAAAATTATAAGATTTAATATAGAAGATAGATAATACTTAAATTCTTTCTATGGAGGTAAGATTCGCAGGATACTAATAAAATATTTTTCTTAATATTAAAACTAATAATATATTTAATAAAATTATAAATCTTTTATTCAGAGGTATGAGCCATATAGTAGTATATAAAATAGATTAAAATTAATAAAAAAACCATCTTTTTAATAATATTAATAATAAGATTAAAGAATAGTGAGTATATTAGAATATTATAAAGATATAAACTCTAAATTACTTTATAACTTATAGTGCTGGTTATATATAAAAAATATTAAATATTTTTAATAATAATAAAACTAATCTACTTGCTATATTAAATAAGAATAATAATTTTTTTAATTTTAATATATATATAAATATTCTAGTATACTAACTACTTATATAAAATAAGATTATATAAAAATACTAGTACATACCAAATATAATTAATCTCTAAAAGTCTATAAGATTTATTCTACTTATCTACTAATTTAATTAGAATAGTACTGTAGCTAATAATTTAAAAGACTTTATTAATAGTAATTTTAACTATGCGTATATAAGAAGTAAAAAATATAAAATAATATTTTAAATAAATTATTATTTTAATAATTCTAAAATCAAGTATCTAATCATGTAAGTAATTCAGGTATTAATTTTTTTAAATTATAATAATAATATTAAAATAAACTAATACAGCGTAAGCATTAAAAAAATTAAAATTAATATTAATTATATTAATTAATAGTATTCTAGACGGTAGTGTAAATAGAATAAATATAATAATTATATTAATTTAAATATTTATAATTATTTTCTTATTCAAGTTAAATAAGTATTTATTTAAAAAATAATTTCTATAATATTTGTAGAAAATATACTATATAATATTTCTATTAGTGGTATTAAATTGCTCTCTTTTATACTATATAAAAATAGTTATTTAATTTTTACTATAACTATAAATTTTATTATATTTATAATTATATTTATATCCGCGGCTATAATCACCGCGATTATTATATTAGATATTATTATTAGTATTTTTAATATTATTTTAAGACTTATTATTAACCGCATGTGTAATCAGCTGGAAAAACTAATTTTTATATATATATTTAAACTATACAAATTAAATATATATAAATAATAGGATCACGTCTTCTATTAATATTATATATTAATTTATAATAAATAACTATAAAATAGGCATATCCTAAATTACTATAAAAAACTATAAAAGTTTAGTATAATTATTAATAATCTTAATATTATAAAGCTTATTAAGGGCGTCTATGTAATATATAAAAAAAATTTTTTAATTATTTATATTATTATTATAAATAAATATTTATTTATTATATAGACAGATAATTATAATAAAATTAAAGATCTTATATACTTTCTAAAGAAGAATATATACTTCTAGTATAGAATTATAGTTTTAGAAATATATTATAGGACTAGCTTCGCATGTAATACTAAAAATTATAAATATAAAATAATTTAATTATTTTTATTTTTTATAATCAGAGTTATATATAATAAATAAAATATAATTATATTATTTAACCTGCTTAATACTACATTCTAGTCCTTTTTAAATAAATAAAATACTATTATTATTAGTATAAATAGTTAATATATATATATTTTCATCTTCATTCTCAGGATAAAGAACTAAGTTTTCTAGAAAAATATATTTATTTTAAAGTAACTTTTACGTGTCTAGATTACATAAATATAGGTAGTTTTATAAGTTTTTTTACTATATTAACCAGTTAGCCTGGCCTTTAAGCTTAGAAATAGCTTTGGAAATATTGATATTAAATAAGTTTTTAAATAATATTATTATAAGTATTCAACCATGCCGCTCGCGTGATGGGAGGTCTAGTTAGTTAATAAGTACTAAATCTAGATACTAAACTAATTAAATCACTGCGGAGGCTTTCCTACCTATAAAACTATATATAGTAGTGATTTAGGACATAAAAAGTCTTAAAAGAGATACTATTTAATAAATAATATATAAAAACAATGAAAAAACGATAGGGAAAATAAATATTTAATGATTCATTATTATAAGGGCTCATAACCTGTGACAGCAATATTGATGATATTAAGTATATATTATTTAGCTAACTACACGAGGAGGAGGTGACTAGGTAGCTAGGTCCGAGATCATGTGATCTCCTTTCACAAACTTAAATAAGCTTACTAGTAGTATAGCTAAAATTTAAAAGAGTTTTATATTTATTTTAATATTTTAAAATAATATTTTCCTTGTTAAATTAAGAAAGAAAAAATTTTATTATATTCTATTAAATTATTACTAGATTTAAATTATTATATTTAAGAATATATTCTATATATACTTGAAAATAAAAAAGAAATAGTATCTATTATTATCTATTACTATAAATTATAAAATAATATAAAAGATATAAATAAAATAATAATTAATTTAATAATTACAGACTACATAAATAAATTCTAAGTTATTATAATAATAAACTTATTATAGATAATACCCTAAATTATAAAAAATTCTCTATTAGAAAAAATGGTAAATAATTATAATATTTTATATATAATAATATCTAATATTTTATAAACTATTATCTTATTAAAAGTAAAAAGATTTAGTCTACTAAAATTTACTAGCTTTTATCAGAGTCTGAGAGAAAAGTAGAAAAATTAAAATAAATCTTATAATTTTAATTCTATTACCTATAATAGAGACTATTTATTATTTTTATATTCTTATTTATATTTAAAATAGTTTTAAAATTTTTATAGACCTAGATAATTATACTAAAATAAATATTATTAATTATTAATTTATTAAAATTTATAAATTCTAATATATTCCAGTCACTGTATCTAAAATTAGAGTAATTAATTAATTTAATATTTTTACTTATAGTATATAAAAAATATTTATTATTAACATTAATTTATAAAGAAACACCTAAACTTTCAAATAATATTATATAAGGATTAATAGAGATCTTTAACTAGATAATAATTTTATTCTATTATTAATAATTATATTTTAAAATTTATATATTATTTTATCAGTACAGAATTGTCTGTAATAATTTAATATATTATTAATTTTTTTTACTATTAAATTTATTAAAGTAATTTAAAATTTAGTAAAAATATATATTATTATTAAATTTTTTAAAAATATCTAGCTACCTGAGAAAAAACCTTATAATTTATTATTAAATTTAGAATTATTATTAATTAAATTCTATTACTTCCGCGATATTTTTTTTTAATTTTTTTTAATAATTATCTTTTTATAGCCCTGCAGACCACGCTATTAATTTTAAATTTAATAAAATATTTTTATATAATTTTATATATTTTTTTTAGAGATTGAATTTAAAATCCTACAGAAATATATTAAAGAAAATCTAAAATTAAATTAAATATAATTCTCTAAAAATCCTATAGGGACTTTTATTTTTTTATATTTAAAAAAAATAATAATTTATATCTTTATATGGATTACAGGGATCTTAATAAAATTTCTATTAAAAATTATTATTCTTTATTTTTTATTTTAGAAATCCCTAATAGAGTTTTAGGCAGTAAATATTTTTTAAAAAATAATATTAAAAATACTTACTATTAAATTCACATTAAAAAGAAGGATGAATAGAAGATAGTATTTCATATTTAATATAATTATTTTAAGTATATAATCATGCTATTTAAATTAATTAATAGTTTAATAACTTTTTAAAATTATATATATATTATATTTTATAGACTTTTTAATAACTTTTGTATAACATATCTAGATAATATTCTTATTTTTTTATTAGATAAGAAATCTTATATGAAGTATATTTATTAAGTACTAGAAAGACTCTAAAAAACTAAATTTTATAAAAGATTATTAAAATACTTATTTTATTAATTCTAAGTTAAATTTCTAGAATATATTATTAATACTAATAATATATCTATAAATTTTTACTAATAATATATCTATAAATTTTTACTAATTAATGATATTATTTTATAACTATTATCTAAGAGTTATTCTAATATTTAAATTTTTCTAAGATTTTATAATTTTTATTAATAATTTATCTAAGATTATTTCTATATTATATTACTCCTTACTTTTTTATTTTATAGAATAATTAATAAATAAAAATCTGGAAAAATCTATCTAAATTATAAATAAATAATTTTTTATTATTTAATTACTATCTTTTAATAAATATTTTTATTAATATATTTTAATCTTACTAAATCCCGATATTTAGAAACCGATATATCTAAAGAAGAAATAAATAGGATTTTATTCTAATCTAATAATAAAGATATATTTTATTTAATAATTTTTTAGTCTTATAAGTTCTCCAGTATTGAGCTAAATTATAATATTTTAAATTAAAAATTATTTATTATTATTTATTTCTTTAAATAATAGTAATAATATTTCAAAGAGATTCTCTAAATAATTAAAGTCTTATCTAATTATTTAAATTTGTAATCTTTTATATACTAAATTAAAATTAATAAAAAATAAATCTAATAATTTATAAATCTAATTTTTTTTAATTTTATTATTAAATATAGAATAGGAAAATTAAATCTAGTAAATAGACTCTCTAGAATATTTACTAGATTTTAAATAGAGATTACTTCTTAAGAGAAACTCTTAATCTTAATTTAAAAATATTTTATAGATATATTATTCTTAATAATTAAAGATTTAATAAATATAAAATCTTAATTTAAATTTTAAAATACGCAGGGTTACCCTAGATTCAATATTTATATAATATTAAATTTAAAAAATTCTAATAGTTAAGCTAATATAGAGATAACTAACTAGACTACTTAGACTACTTAGAAAAATTTATTTTAAAAGAGATTTATTTTTTAATCTATAGTAATATATATATATATATATTATAAAAATTTTATATTTAGATACATGTAATTCCAAGCTTTAAAAAATAATCTTATATTTATAAAATAAAGATCTAGAGACTTAATAGTAAAAGACTATTATTTAATAAGAATAACTAGATTAAAAGTATTAGACTATTAAAACTACTAGCTATATCTATTTTAAAGATTATTTTTATATTTTATTTTCTAAAATACTACGTCAAACGCTTATCTATTTTTATTATAATAATCTATTAGCGGGATATTTTAAAAAAATTTAAACTAAAGTTTTATTATATAGAAAGTTCCATTGGAGTGGACTGTATAAAAATATAATTAAATATATTTAAATTTATTTAATATATTAAGATAATATAACTCTAAAATATTTATTATATAATAGTCTTAAATCTCTATTAATTTTTCTTATTTTTTATAGAATTAGTAATAGATTTTATTACAGGATTATATTTATATAATATAAATAAATTATTAACGCCATCCTTGTTATTATAAATTAATTTTTAAAATATTATTTTTTCTTTATTATTTTATTAATTATAATAACACTAAATCTAGCTAAATTATTTTACTAATAAGTTAAACTAGTTTTCAGATCTCTCAATGGGATTATACCTAATTAAAATTTAATATTTATTAATAAATTTTAGTTAGATTTATTTTATAATATTTATATAACTTTAAGATTTTCTACTGTATTTTATCTATAAACTAATAGCTAAATAGAAAGAATAAACTAAATTTTAAAGTATTATTTAAAATACTATTTTATTAAATTTTATATAAATTAGCCTGTAATATTGTTAACTATTTAATTTATTTATAATAATATAAATAATATAACCACGGGATAATTATTTAATAAAATTCTATATAATTATTTACTAGATTTTTATTTTAAAATTAAGAATACTTCTTAATAATAAGAGGTTTTAATTATATAGAATAGAATTAAATAACTCAGATAGATAAAAGAATAATTCTAAAAAATATAATAAATAACTATGGAAAAGTAAAAGAAATACTATAATAAATATAGAAAATTATTCTACTTTAAAAAAAAGATTTAGTTAAGTTGTTAATTTAGAATCTATAATTTAAAAGATTGAGAAAGCTGGCTCTAAAGTTTATAAGATCTTTTTAAATTTTAAAATAAATTAGATTTTGAATATATTACCTATATTTATCTGAGAAATATAAATAAATTTATAATATCTTTTATATTTTATTATTAGAGCCGTGAAATATTAGTATAAATTATAAAAAAATACTACTAATACTAGAGTTAGATGATAAAAAAAATAAAAAGTTAAAAAAATTAAGAATTACTAACAATATGATAGTTAAAACTATTATTTAATTAAATAGAAAGAATAGCTTAGTAAATATAATTAGTAAATTTCTAGAAAAAATATAGATAATATATTCTAAGCTATTTACGGCTACTAAAAAAATAGAAAAAACTAGAATAGATAGTAAAATATTACTAAAATAGTAAAAACTTAAAAATATTATATATTTAATTTATTAATTTAAATATTATACTTATAAAATCATCTCATTATTTCTTCATTGATATTATAATTAATTATAAGAGATTTAGTCTAAATTATATAAAAAATATAAAATTTATTATAAATAATAAATTTCATCCTAATAATTTATATTTGAATATTTAAAATTATATTTATAAATTTTGAATAAAAACCAGGCATTTAAATACCTATTAAATTATAAAAATATAGATAGAGAAATTATTATAGATAATCTAAATTTTAAGATTATTTTTATTTTCTTTTTATTCTTTAAATTATTCTCTGAATTGCTATTAGAGATTACTAAAATATTAAAAAAATATTTATAAATTATATCTATAATATTCTAGAATAGGATAGTTATTACTATAATCTATATAGTAAAACCTATATTTTCTAGTAATAAATATAAGAATGTTTACTTATTATATTAATAAAGCTTTAAATATATCACGTTAGTACTAGAATAAGGAAATTAACATACTATAGTATTATATTAAATAATAAAATATTATTAGTATTTATAAATATGTATCTAGTATTTTATTAATAAATTATCTTAGAAAATAGCTATCTATTAACTCATTTTTTTAAATCTTTAAGGTAAAAACCCATGGCATAAGCAGTCTTAATATTTTTAAAAATCTTAATAAAATTAAAATTACTTGTGTATAACTATATATATAATTTATTATTTAAATCTTTAATATTTATTAGTTTATTAATTTATTAAAAAATTTTTATAAAATTATACGCGTTTCCTAACATTCTAGTAAATATCTAGTTATATTAATAAATAGATAATATACTAATAAATAGTATATTTATAAGATTATATTTCTTATTACTCTTATAGTAATGCTAGTAGAAGATTAATATCTTACTATTAAAAATATATTAAATAGTAAATAAAACACTAGTAGTAGTATTATATTTTTTAAAATCTAACTAAAAGTAATATATATTAAAAAAATATATAGACTTAATAGCTATATTACAAGTAATATAATATTTAATAATTTAATAAATATGAGGTATTATGATCACTTTCTTAATTAAATAATAATAAAAAAATTTAAAAACGTAATATAAATATTAATAATTAAAAAAATTATAATATTAAAAAAAAACTATTACAAAGGACAAGGGAAGCGTGTAAAAAAATAAAATTATTTACTATTCCTAACCATAATAATAATAATAATATATATAAATATGTTATAGTATTCTCCACTTTATTTACTTTATAAAAATATATTAATAATTACTTTGTAGCTTATCTCCTATTTTTTATTATATTTCTATTATAAAACTATTTATATATAGTTTTCCGAGCCAGGAGGCTCGGCTTGGTAGAAAAGAAAATAATTATAATAAAATAGTCTAGATTAAGATCTTATCTTATTAGTATCAGCCTGACTAATATCTTAGCCCTGTAATAAGCCATATTAGAAAGATTATACTTATAAAGTTATTAACTTACGTACTATAGTGGCTTGTTAACTTTTATATAGTAAGAAAGTAAAGTTATACTATCTAATCCTTTAAGGATTAGTTTATCTTGTGGATATAGGCTATCTTTATTATTATTAGTAGAATCTTACACGTTCAGTGGCCAGTTCCTTACCTAGTTGACAGGCCTTCTACCCTGACAAGTAGATCCTATCACATCTATTTAATAAAAAAATTCAATTAATTATAAGAGATCATATCATTACAAGACTTGTGAAGTTGTGATAGATCTATTTTAAGATCTAGTTAGTGAGGTATTGTGACTACATGATCTATGAATCTCTTATAGGTATTTATTATCTATAAAAAGTACTAGTTAAAAATTAGTAATAATATTCTAGAAAAATCTAATCTTATATTTTATATATTATAATATAGATTCATTTCTTATACTATCTTACCATATTATCCCGTATATTAATTGACCTATTAAATAATATTCTAATTTCTAGTAATAAAATTGTGAATAAAAAAATTAAATTAATTATTCTAATAATAATTAATAAAAAGAATTTTCACGAGATAATATACTAATTCATAATGTTAATTTAATTATCTATTCTAGAATAATAAGTTATAGAAAGTTTAAACTTAGTTTTTGAATATATATAATTTATTTTAAAATCTATAATAAACTAGAATATTAGGTCTAGGCTAATGATATATAAATATTTTAATATAGAAATTTATTATATTAAAAAATAATTATACTATATTTTTGAAAAAGATTTATCTATAATAAATAACAAAATAAAATTTCTAAAAAAATTAATCTATTATTTATTTATTTATTTAATTTATTCCTGACTCTATTTCAGTAGCTTTCAGGCTATGCCGGAGGTCCTAGTAGTTTAATAATATTATATAATTATATTTATTTTCTTTAATTAGAATATAGACTTTATTTATATATAGATAAATAATATATATAGACTATAATCTTTTAATATTATTTATATAAATTCTTTATATATATAATATTATTTTCTAATTTATAATTTTATAATTCTTTTACAAGTTTTTAATACCGCAGTTCTAAATTCCTATAAAAAAGTAATTTAGCTATAGGTTCAATTAGTGATGGCCCGGTTCGGTTTTTTCAGGGCGGTTCGGTTAAAAAATGTCCAAACCGAACCGCGAAATGCCATCACTAGGTTCAATTCCTACTAGTTCTTATCTAATATATAAGTCTTAAATATATGGCTAGAGAGTCTCTTTATACATTTATATTTTATATTAGTTATATTGTAGTCTATTCATAATATTTGATTCTTATTATTTATTATATAAATCTCTAATTTTACTAGTTATTCTTATACTATTTAGACTATAAATATTTATTTTATAAGTATCATGGAAGATTAGTACTTTTAGAATAGTAAGATCTTAAGATTATAATCTTATAAAATATATATATTATAAGAAAATATAAGAAAATATAAGAAGATAAATAATTAATTATTATTAATTAATATTTTTATATAATTAAATTTATTAGAAGATCTAGCTAGAGTATCTTCTTTTTTATGAATAAAAAAACTTATTAAAATATATAAAATAATTTATCATACGAATAAAATATGTTATTTATTATATATATTTTCTTAATAATATTTCTACTATATTTATAAATATTATTTATATTAAAAGATTAAAAATAAAATTATTAAATTTTTTATTATTATTACTCAGTACTCTTATTCCTACATGCGTAGATTACTTATTATATATTATTATATTAATTATATATACTAAATAAATAATATATAATTTCTAAAGTTTTCTTATATAGGTAATAGTTAGTATTTGTCGGCTGGAGTCCTACCTGAGTTTACTGGTACTTAGTCTACTGTACGGTCTACTAAGCGCCTGCAGGTATCTTTCAGCCGAGCGGTCAGACTTTCTGTCACTATTAAATTAATAAATAATTTTAAAATATATATTAAATTTGATTTATTTTAATGTAGACCTACATGATAACATATTATTTTATAAATATAAAATTATTATATAAACTTATATTCTAAAAAATGAGCGCCAGAAAAATACATTAAAAATTATATTTATATAAAATTATTTTTATTCTTTCTTTTATTCTATTTTTAAAGTTTTCTCAATTTATATATTAAATGTAACTTATATATTTAATATTAGATTCTAATGTAAAGACTACTAGTTCTATTATTTTTATTAATAGATATTCTTATTAATCTATAGTTTTTTAATTTTTTAATTGATAAATTTATTATTTAGAATCCTAAGATATATTATAATCTGATGAAAGTAAATATTAAAAATTTATACTAACTTATTATACAGCCTAATCATCTCTAGAACTAGATATTATTTATATTCTTATATAGGGTTAAGTAGTATCTATAATATATTTTAATTATTTAAATGTATTTTTAAAAAATAAATAATCTTCTAATCTATTTATAATAGAAAGTTATTTACTCTATAAAGATATTGAATTATATTTGATTATATAAAAAACTAGTAATAAGCCTACTATCTTTATAATTAGAATATTAAATTTAGTTTTTATTTTTAAATATATTTACTAAATTAATAAAAAATTTAAATAGACAATTATTATATTTGCTTTATTATTAATCTTAGAGTTATTTATATAAATCTATAAAATTGTAGAGTTTAGACTATAGTATCTCTTATATAGATAAATTAATAATTAAAATCCTTTAAAATTATTAATATATATTTATAGGAGCTACTACTATAAAATAATAATTTATAAAAAGTATATTTTTTATTTTTATAAATTGATATTTAAAATTAGCTATATCTCCTTAATAAAATCTAAAAGATTTTAATTTTATAATTATATATATATAGTAAATAGGTAATAAGATAATCTAAATAACAATTTATTATTATTAAATATAAAATAATTTAATTATGAAAAGTAAATCAATTATTTTTTTATATATAATTATTATTAATTATATAAAATTTCCTAATAAATCAACTTCTCCACATGCTATTAGATATATATAAACATTCTTATATATTAATTATAATACTATTTCTTTCTTTAAATTAAGAGTATATATTATATTAAAACTATAAAAAAAGTAATTACTATTATATAAGTAAAATATATATATTGTAGTTCTTTTAGACTTAAACTTAATTTTAATTTTTTTAAAACTATAATAGTCTGTAACCATTTAGTTATAAATATATTAATATAAATAAGATAATTATTAAAAATAAGATATTGATTTAGAATAATCTCCAAGAATTTTATTAATTTATCTATGAGAATAATCTAATTTTTTTAAGATTAAGTAGTTCTTCTACTAAAAAGCTACTCTTAGAATTTATATTTTAAAAATTAGTATTCTTACTAGATATTTAATTAATTTTAGCTGGAAAAAATTTTATTTTAAAAATAGTAAAACTATACCAGCTAAAACTTTAATAATTTAAATTTTAATATATATATATATTAGACTACTGTATATAGTTTTATTTAAATCATCAAATATATATCTTGTAATTTTAAGTTTCTAATAAGACTTAGATTATTATAAATATATTATTAAGATAATTAGTATTATCTATATTATTATTAGAGTCTTTATATATCATAATATTTGTATTATGAAATAGATATAAGATTAAAAATAGTAAAAAGTCTTAGAAAATACTTATTATAAAATATATGTAGTCTTATATATTATAGAAATATAAATATAGTATAATAATTAGAAAAAAACTATTTAACTACCTTATATATACTAATAAAATCTTTTATTTATATAGGTTATAAAGTAGCTTAATATATAATATATTATTAAAAATATTAGAGATATTAAGAAATAAAATTAATATAAAATCATTATCTATCTTTTAATTTATATAAATTATTTTTAATATAATATAAAAAAAAAATTATTTTTTATTTTTTATAATTCCGGAGGTGATTATTTAAAGATAGTTAATATATTTTGAATAAATAATTTAATTAGTGTATAAATATAACTTTAGGTATTTTATCTAGAATATTCAATAGAATAATTAAATAATATATTATTAGAATAAAGTAATTACGTTTTCCAAATTTTTAGAAAGCTATGGTTATAATCTTATAGAAATATATAATAAAATAATTGTCGGCTGGAGTCCTACCTGAGTTTGCTGGTACTTAGTCTACTGTACGGTCTACTAAGCGCCTGCAGGTATCTTTTAGCCGAGCGGTCAGACTTCTGTGAAAAATAATTAATAATAATATAATAATTATATTAATAAATTAATAATAATATAATAATTATATTAATAAATTAATAATAATACTACAATCTTAGTATTAATTTATAATACTTAATTTAAAATATTATTAGACCTAAGAATTTTATTAAATTTAAAGATTTTTAATATATGCTAGACCTAGTGATGGCCCGGTTTGTTTTTTATTGGATTAATTCCCTGAACTATTAGGTTTTCAGTATAGTTTTATCAAGTTTTATAAACTATACTATTTAGTTAAATAGGTTAGTGTAAAATCATACTTCTAAATACATAAATTAGTTTTAAAATTTATTATTATACTTTCAAAAAATTTTTAATTTAATGATTTATAAACTGACCTTTTTCAAAATGGATAAGTTTTAAATTACTCTAATATATTAGTTTAAAAATATATAAACTAAATTATACTAGTCTATTATAATATAGACTAGACCTGGACTAGGAGATCTATATTAAAATTTCATCTAATATTTTAAAAAATAGCTACAAATAATAAATATAGTATAAATAAAATTATGTATAGTCTACTATAGAATATTCTTAAATAAAATTATAATTATATATTTTTCTAAAGAAGACTTTCTTAAAATTATCTATTTTATTTTTTATAAGAATATTATAATTAAATTATTATAAATAATTATTTTAATACTATCTTTTTATTATTATTAGTTTTTTCATTATTAGTTATATTCTTATTACTAGTTTTTTGTATTATTGATTATATTCTTATTACTAGTTTTTTGCATTATTGATTATATTCTCATTACTAGTTTTTTCATTACTATCTATATTCTTATTACTAATTTTTTTCTTACCATAAATTTTCATATTATTAGTTATATTCTTTTCTGCGTTCTTTTACTTCTTCAAAAATTATATATTAATATTTAATATTTTTTTTTGCTCAGTCCCTACTTTTATAGTAATAATTAAAACTAAAATAATAATTTTAATAAAAAATATTTATTTTTAAATATTCTGTTTATTAGAGTATATTATACTCTTAATATAAAATTCTTATCTTTTTTTATTTATATTTTAATATTTAGTTTAGGCTTTTCAAGTTCTTTAGCTAAAATATTAAATATATTATTTTGAATATTTTAATTTATAGTTATTATTAATTCTAATACCACTTTATTCAAATTTCAAGTAAAGATATTTGTATTAAAACTATTTTTTATAATATAATCATAAATTTTAATTATATATATTTATTTAATATGAATAATTCTACTAATTACTTACTTTTTTATAGAATTGGACAACAATATATTAAAAGATAAATATTATAATATATATATTAAAGATTAGAATCTACAGAATTCATATAATATAAGTAAATCAAATCTATATAAATATCAGTTTTTATTATAACCTTTATAGCTAGGTTTACTTATATGTATATATATATAATTTAATATAATAAATCCTATTATTAATATAGTAATAATAAAAAATAGTTAATATAAAAACTTACTAACTTAGTATTATGTATTATATGATTAATTTTTTATTATATAAAAAAGTTTCGTATTATATATATAATTTAAAACTATTATAAAATAAAACAAAATTAAATATATCTTATCTAAGAATATTTTAAAGATTTTGGTAAAGATTTTCTGAAGAATCTTTAATTTTATATTTTTTAATAATAATAAATTAATCTATTTTTAAATACTTATAAATTAGCTAGTATTAAAATTAAGTTTAATAATTTAGATGGTATAATATACGTACTTATTTTAACTAATAAATAATATAAGTTTTAAAACTATAGCTAAATAATAATTAGTATATGTTTTTCCAATTTATATATATTTTAAACTAGAATATTATCTTTAGTTTTTATAAAAAAAATTACATTATAATTAAACTTATTATTTATTATACTAGACTCGCTCTTTAATACTAAATAAAATAAAAGATTAATTAATATTATATTAGAATAATATTATGTTTTATATATCTTATATAAATAATAATAAGATATATTTAATTATAAGATAATACTAGACTTGTTATGAGTATAATTTTTATATAATATGATTTAAATTATAAGATATAATTATTAATAATATATAGTATTAGATAGAGATATATATTTAAATTATTCTTAGTTAATATAAAAAGATTTATATTTAGTAGAATCTTATCTTAGAGCAAATTATTCTATTTAATAAATAAAAAAATATAAGTGATCGAAATTTTTAATTAAAATAAATACTAGAGTTTTAGTTACTAGAATAATTTAATTTGTTTTTATATATAAGATTATAGTTTATTAAATAATATTCTAATTATATAGGATATATATTTTATCAATAATCAAAGTATTAAAAATTTTTTTAAATTTCTAGACTATGGAGAACTATTTATTTTATAATATAATTATTTAATTATTAGATTATAAAACTAAATAAATATTAAAAAGTTTATAATAATAAATATTAAAAAGTTTATAATAATAAATTTATAATAAATTTATTATCTATCCAGCTATACTGAATTATTTATTAATATTTTAAATATTTTAATTTTAATAGATAATATTTTTCTCATATTATTAAAGTAAACTATAATTTTAATTTATTAGTAATTTTTATAATCTTATTAGCTTACTATTACACTGAATAAGAGAGATAGATAGTTAAAATAAACTTATTTTTATTAATAATAACTCTTTATAATATTTATTAGTATATAATTATAAAGACTTTATAGAAAAATTTCTCAGAAATCTAAAACTACTAGAATATAATTAAAAAGTTATAATTTATATATAAGATATATCTAGTAATAATCTAGGTCTAATTAAATCTAATTATATTAAATAATAAATATTCTTTAAATAAAGGATTTTAGTGGAATTAATAAATACTATAAATTATAATTAATTATTAGAAGTAGAAACTTATATTTATATACATAAATACTAGTTTAAATTTATTAAAATTAATAAATTTAATTTTAAATACTTGATTTTAGTTTTAAAGCTGAAAATCAATAGAATTTATTTATTTTCAATGAGTTTAAACTAGTATCATAGATTTGTTTATTAGTTGGATAAACCTGAGTACTTATTGAATATATTAGTATAAATAATATTAATTATCTTTACTATTTACTGGGTGAAGGTTAAATTATTAAAATACTTTGTTAAATAGAAGTTAATAGTATAATTATCTTAAATAATTTAAATGATATTATTAATTATTTATTCTAGAAATTCTTTAATATATTCTTATTCTTAAAAAGGTTTTATACTATATTTAAATTTTATTTTTTCTTTTTCTTTTTTCCTATAACTTTTTAGTCTTGATCGGAACCTCATATTTCTATAAATAAAAATTAATTAAATAAAATTAATAGTATGTTTTATTAAGATTAAGGATTAAAGAAATAGACTCTAAATCTTTCTTTATAATTAAAATTAATTTTTATTATTAATATAATATATTATATATAGAAGTATCTTATAAGTTCCACTAAATATTTAGAAAATATAAACTTAATATTACCTTGGAGATTAGTAGATATAAATTTAAAACTAATAAATTTAATATTAATCTTTATACTAATTAATTTTTTACTTTCTAATTTGGTATAAAAGATTAAGATAATTATTAAAAAAACTTTCTTTAGGATCTTTTTTTATTTTCTAAAATATTAGATAATAGAAAATGAGAATAATAATTTATTTATTTAATTGAATAATATATTTAATAATTTCTTTATTTAATTAAAAAATAATTTTTTTATAATAAATAAAAGACTAGCAGCTTATAAGTCTAAGAAAATAATTGAAATTATAATTATTTATCTAAATGAATTAATAGTAATTTTAATAAAATTTATAATATATAATTTTTTTTATCTATCTTTTTATAAAGTTTAAATATATTAATTTATAAATAATTTATATAATTTTTTACCTCCACTCTACAGACTAGTATTTTCTATAAAATAATTTATTAATATTATTAATATTAACAATCATAATTACTTTTAAGTATTTAATTTAAATGATTAAATTTATTCTAATCTTTTTTATTAGATTATAGATTATTATATCTTATATTCTTAGAATAATTAATTATTTTTAAATAAAAATAATAATTATAAAGAATTTCTTTTACAGAATTTATTATTCGTAATATTATAAAAATTAGACAATATTACAGTAATAATTTAAAAAATATAAATTAACTAACTATCTAATCTAATTTTTAAATTGTTATCTATTCTTAATATATTTAAATAGTTGCTAGATATAATATTAAATTTTTAATATTAAATCTTATAATTTTAGTTTTTTTTATATTATTTTTTAAAATATTATTATTTGTTACCTGTATCTATATTAATATTGTATTATTAATAGTATTAAATTTCTTTATATTACCTTTAGTAAGTCCTAAAAAAGATCTTCTAATTAAATTAAATAATTAATTTTATTATTTCTTATTAAAAATAATCTTAAAGTATACAAATTATTATATTTTATAAATAATATTATATAATAAATATGTACTAATTCTAAATTAATTTATTAGACTAGAATAATTAAAATAATTATTAAAATTATAATATTTAATATTATTATATACTGAAAGAAATTAAAATAAAAGATATAAAAAATAAGAAATATAAAACATAGAAAATATAAAAAACAATAAATATAAAACATAAAATATATAATATCCAAAAACAAAAAATGTAAAAAAAGTAAAAAATATATAAATAAAAAAAATCTCCACGATCCTGTTTAGATATAATTATTTCTATAAAAATAAATAAATATTATAAATAATAATATATATAAATTTTATAATATAATTAATGTAGAATTAAAATACTTATACTATATACTAACTATTAAATATTTAATATATTCTTTTTTTATTCTATATTTAATATTTATGTATAAAGGATATATTTCTATTTAATTTTATTTTAAGACTTATAATATATCTTGTGGATCAAGTACTAGGCTTAGTTATATTTATATATAAAAATTAATTCTATATATTAATAATTATAGATAGGATTTAGTAAAGTCTTTTTTAATAACCTCTAGAATGCTATATTAAATACATATATAATATGATCTATGATATATTTCTTTCTGAAAATCTATATAGCCCACTAAATAAAAAATGATTATTAATTATATACTATTCTTAGTTTAGTATAATATATATAAATTATATTAAAAAATAAATAAAATATAAGAAAGATATATATATATATATATTTAATAATTATTAATATAGTCTATATAGTCTTCTATTATATATAATAATAATTATATTTTTTTATCATAATATTAATTCATGCTATTAAATACTTTTAAATTATATTATTTTTATTTTATAAGCTTTAATAAAAAATTTATTTTTTAGACTTTAATATCTTGCTTACTATTTGATAAATAAAATCTAATTATAGATTAAAATATATTAGATCTTATAAATAAGATATAAATTTAATTATTTTTATTATAAATAATAATAAATATTTATATCCATCTGCGGATACTGTTATTTATAAACAAGAAGTAAAAATTAAATTAGTAAATATAATTATTTAATATTAATTATTAAAATCCTTTTTTGAATTATAGATAATTAGAAAAAGAGATAGAATATCTATTGAAAATCTTTTATTGTATTTATATTTATTTAAGTTACTAACTTTAATTAAAATATATATTTTTAATATACTTATGATATTACACATATTAAAATATAAAAAAATTATAAAAAGATTTAATAATATAAGATTATAATTCTTAAGATAATTCTAATAATCATATAAATTGGTATTAAATACTTAGTAGAATCTACTTAAAAAAATATAGATTAAAATATAAATACTATACTAGAAATTCTAAAAACAAAAAAAATTTAATCTTATATATAAGATATATTTTATATATATTAAATACTATATACATATATATATATATATATTCTATAAATATTTATTTAATAGAGAAGTATATTATATTCTAATATATTATTTATTTTATGATCAATTTTATTTAATTAGATAGATTAATATACCAATCAATTAAATTTATCAATTTTATTTTTTTTTAATTTCAATAAACTCTCTAGATCTCAAGCTACTAACACTACTTATTTTTAAAATTAGAATTCTTTTAGAATTATAATTATTCTAAAATATTAATTCTAATCTAGTAATAATTAACAAAAATTTTAATATTTTAACTCATTAATTAATAATATATATCGTTAAATATTAAATAACTAGAGTTTAAGTCTTAATATTAAAAGTTCTTTTTATTATATATTACTAATCTTGATAAAGATTACTAATATATATTTTATAACAAGCTTGATAAAACATCTAATATATTATATTTTTAATAATAATTTCTTGTATCTTATCCTATTATAGATTTTTTTATATATTTAATATATCATTAAATACTCTTCTTTTTTATTCCCTTATCTATGATAAAGTTAATTAATAATTTTAGATTTTTATGAAAATTATATTACTATATTACTTATTTTCTAAGAATTTATTCAGCTTTTAGAATAATTAGTTATTATTTTAAAATTTCTTAATTTTTATTTATTTTAAATTATAAATATTCTAGCCTCCTCCTTATTATCTATCTTATATTATATAATAAAAATAGATTATAATTTATAATAATCTACAAATCCACCTTCTGAAAATTTTTAGTAAGAAAAGACTTTATTATCTAAAAAATAAAATATAATATAAAATAAAATTTTTAATTAAATTAAATTTATATATAATTAGATTAAATACCGCCTAGTCTAGCTAGAAAATAGAAACTTAATTATATTTCAATTAGAATAGTAAAAAGTAGAAATAGTAAGATTTAGTATAATTTAAATATTATAAAAATATATATATATTTATAGGTAAGCTATATATTATATATAACTCTTATTATATTAATCTAGTATATCTATATATCAATAAAAAAATATTAATATTATAAAAACTTTTTATTTAAAAATTATAAAAATTTATTTAAATAAGTTATTTTTTACTAGACGTCTCTATTACTATATATTAAAAAAAATAAACTTTTCAAATGATATTAAAGAAGACTTTCTTAGTAATTATTTTTTAATTATTAATAATTATTAATTGAATATTACTCTAAATATACTTTTAAAACTATTCTTATAGAGTCTATTAGATATAAAGATTCTCTAATTATTATTATTATAAATCTTCTATTTATAAAATGTAAATGTTTAAATTTTATAATATTATTAAATTTTATTAACCACATGCCGAGATCCCTAGATATAAAAAAATAATTTTCTTTAAATAAGTTTTACTATTATAAATAAGTTTTACAATTAAATAATCAAGAAAATCTAAAATATTATTCTTTAAAATAGAAAAGTATTTATTATATTTAATATCTAGATAAACTATAATTATCTTATTTTTCTTGATATTATTCTTTATTTTATTATAGATAACTAGAATTATAAAAGATGATTATAAATTTTATATTAGTATATAAGATATATAATAGATATTCTCTTATTAAATTAGTATTAGAGATATTTAATCAATATTTATTTTTTTATTAATCCCTTATTCTTACTTTTGATAATATATCTAATAACTATATTTTATAAAAATATATAAAGCTTTTTTTAAAGAAGCATCAAATGGGATCCTGAAATAAAAATAATTTATTATTTAATATATATTATTTAATTATTAATAAAGAAACTACTATAGATATTTAAAATATCAAAGGTAGAAACAATTAATCTTATACTTATAGAGAATCTTCTCTATATAGTAATACTAGAAAGAATATTTACCAATATATTTATAAAGATAAGAATATTACTATATTATTTATATATACTATATTAGTATATTTAAAAAATAATATTTTATAAAATTTATATTATTATTTTCCTGATTTATTTTTTTTTTGAAGAACTAAATCCTTTTACTATATTTAAGAGTTTTTTAATTATTAATTTTATAATTTTTTTAAATAAGTAGATTTATTTATTATATTTTTATTTAATATAGATATTTATTAATTAAAATCATATTAGGTATTTAAAAAAGCATGGGAGATGCAGAAATTTATTAAAAAATAAATAAAAAGGTATAAATAATATATCTTATCAGTAATAGATAATAAAAAATAAAGATAACTAAATATTTTCCTACTTTATTAAAATTATTTTCTAATATTATAATATTTACTAGTAATATAAGTAAAAGTAGTATTAGTGAAATATTTTATATATATAATATATTTTTCTTTTATCTTAAAATATAAAATATATAAATTTAATTACTATTATTTAAACAGCTAGTATAATTTTTAAAAAAATATCATAATAAAATTAAAAAATCTAAAAGTTTTAGAATTTAATTTATATTTTTAATCTAGCTACTAAGCTATTAATTTATCAAATAAAATATCTTAAAAAAAGAATAAGAATATCTAATATTAATATTAGTTAAAATTCAGTATAAGATCCCTAATATCTTGATCTATATAAAAGAAACTTTCTTATTTATTATAATATTTATTACTATTTTTAATTACTATTTAACTTACTAGTCCTTTTTAAAAGAATATTTTCTATTATATTATTTTTATTATATTAGTTTTATTATATTATTTTTATTATAATATATTTATTATCTTGTCCCTTACTTCCCTTATTTAATATTATATAAAATATTTTCTTTTCTTTTTCTTTCTTTTTTTTAATTATTTCACTTTTTATTATTATAATTATCTTTATTAAGTCTTTTGCTGCTACTATTACTTAAACCTTTTTATAATTATTATTATATTTATCACTATTGCTATAACTATAATTATTATAATTAATTTTAATATCAATTTTCTTATTACCAGTTTTACTGTTCTAGCTATTATGATTATTATTTTTTATATCAAAAAATCTAATTTTTTCCTGTAATAATATTATTAAATATCTAAAACCTTTTTTATTAAAGTACTAAAAAAGGTCTTTATTATATTATAAATTATTAAAAGAACTACTAATATTACTTTAAAAATTAAAGAAATTTATAATAAAATAAGAAGCTAGAAGAAGCAAGGTAAAAACTAATAATAATTTTAAAGCAATATTTTTTTATTTTTTAATTAATTATATACTAATAAATATCTAGTATTTTATTATTTATTTACAGAATTATTACATAGATCTTTCCTAAAAAATATAAAAAAAAAGATAAAAATTTTTCTCAAAAATACTAGAATCTTGCTAATATTACTTAAAAAATTTAATTTTTTTAATAATAATATCAAGATTCTCAGTTTATAAATCTTATTAATACTTCTCATATTAATATCTTATAAGATAATTTATTAAGAAAATAGATTACTATAAGATTCTTAGATTATATATTCAATTATTCATAAAATAAATTTAATAGTTTAGAACTATCAAAAATAATATTTATATTACTAGATAATGTATTCGGTAAGCGAGCGGCCACTGTAAGCGAGCGGCCACGTCACGTGTTTTTGGCCCCGGTCAAAAACCTCACTCAATTCAACCACTAACTATGTCTCTAAAAGCGCGTTAAAATACTAGAGATTTAATAGAGTAAGAAAGTAAGATCCTACTTACTATCTCTACTCTAAAAAAGAAGGAAATTAGTAATATTGCTAAAATAATACGGATATATAATATACTACATATAATATTTCAAAGATAACTATATGGTCATATTTCTTAAGTAAAAATATGTACTAATTCTCATAAATTAACTCAGAATTAAAAGAAATTACTTATATAATAGATTTTATTATTTATTTAATATAGAGTATCTTCCCAACTATCTTATATATAAGAAATAGTTAATATTCTTCTTGCTGTATATAATACTATAATTAAAAAAATAAATATATAACTTTATTTAATAATACGATTAATTAAAGACATATTTTTTTAATAATATAATTATTAGTAGGCTCAATGCGAAGACTCTAAGATTATTAAAAAGTAGCTTAACCGCGTATAAATTATTATATAGTATGGGATTGTACCTAAAGATATCTATAATTTTAATAAGACTAGTTTTACTATGGGCCTAGTAGCTATTACTTAAGTAATTATTAAAGCTAATATCTATAGGAAAACACCTCTTATATAACTAGGAAATTAGGAATAGATTACTTCTATTAAATATATTAATATTTTTAATTAAATACTTTCTTTATATATTATCTTTAAAGATAAAATCTATATTAAAAGATAGTATGAAGATAATACCTTACTATAGAACTAGAAGATTGAAGTTAGTGTAAATAACTAAATAACTAATATAATTAGAGTATAATAGTTTTAAAAACTTTTTATTCTAGTAATTAATGGCTGTATGACTAGCAGATATTAACTATTAATTCTTAATGGTTATAATAATTATTTAATACCTCAATTTAACTAGATATATAGTAAGAATAATATTATTTTTATTTATATATTTATTTATTCTTCGCATTTATTATAACCTCTAGATATTAGTTACTTTATACTATTAAAATATATATATAGAGGTTTAATAGAGTAAAAGATACATCTTAGATTTAATTATATTAGTAAATTTAATTTTCTTAAAACTTTCCCTCAGAAGTATATAGAGATCTATATTACTAGTAATATTTATAGTAGATTCTCTATTATTAAATTAATTTCTTATAACTTAGAATAAATATTTAATTAGTTAAATATTTAGTTCAAAACTCCTACACTACTAGGCAGTCAGTTAATTAATTTAGTGTTTAAAATACTATATACTATGAAGTAGTTTGAGAAGTAGATATTTATAATAAAAAAGAAACTTTTTTAAATATATATATAGTAAGAAATATATTCATAAAGTTTTATCTCTTTTTTAGAGGTATAACTAAACAAGATTATTAAATATAGTAAATTAATCTTAAATGAAACAGTTCTTACGCGTTAAGAAATTTATGATTTATAAATTATAAATAAGAAGAAGCTTTAAAAGCATAAGAAATTTATTAAATAATTTTTTATTAAAGAAGATATATTTATCCAGAAAGACTAGGAGTAATTTTAATAAAAAAAATAGATTATTAAAGCTCAAGATATTATATCTAGAGATATAGGACTTTCTATAGTTAAACCTCGCGTATAAGCGTTACTATACTATAGTAATTATCATAATCTAGGATATAGATAGTTATAATATCCTAATTATATTTTTAATTAGTTTTTCTATAGAAATTCAGTTATTGATAAAAATACTTGAATCTCACCTAGAGGTAGAAATCGGAGCGGAGGTGGCCGCTTGCTTACAGTAGCCACTCGCTTACTGAATACGTTACTAGATAAGTAGATTGGTTTAAAACCATACTATTAAATAAATAAATTAGTTTAAAACTATATTACTAAGTAAGTAGATTAGTTTTAAAATTATATTACTAAGTAAATAGATTCGTTTTAGAACTATACTACTAAGAAGAATAGTTTAGTTTAATAATTTATAAACTATTTTCTTTTAAAATAGGTTGGTTTTAAACCACTCTAATACATTAGTTTAAAAATATGTAAACTAATCTGTACCAGTCCATCACCAGCTAGAGCTCATATTTATTAAATAAAAAATCTTAAATAATTTTAACTACATATAATTTTGAATATTATTAGGATTTACTTATAAAAAAGGGACAAATAATTTTATCAAAATGTAAATTTTATTCTTAAAAGATAATGAATAATATTAGACCTTAGGACCTATAATAATAATATATATATTCAATATCTTTTTTATTTTTTTATTTTTTATACTATTTTCAAAATATTCTCTATATTATTGATATTAGTAATGTTTAATTAGTGTATCTCAGGGTAATATCAATAGATTATATATTAATTAATCAATATTATATAATATCTTTATATTTTGATGGGATTAATATCTAATAACATTATTTTTAATATATTTTAAAAAATATAATAATCTTTTATATATATATATAATCTCTTTAAGGGGGGTTTTTAAATGATTATTTATAAATATTATTTTAATTTTATTAATTGAATAATAATATTTAATTTTTCTAAATTATATCTAAAGTAAGCTCCCGGAGAATAAATATTATAATTAACTTTATTTTAATAAATATATAATTCCAATTACCTAGTATATTTATTTTATATATATATTTAATTTAGTCTACTAAATTCTATAATATAACATAAAGATTAATAGTAAAATTTAAATATACTTTTTATACTAGAAAATATTTTAGCCTATTTATTCTTTATATTAGAACTAGAGTTTTTAAAATTATTAATTAGAATTGGATATATATTTATATCTAATAAAATAATATAAATTAAAGATCTTTATTCTATATTTTATAATTATTTAATATATTTATTATTTTGCCTAGCTCTAAGACAATAATTTAGATTAATTTATAATAAATTATAAATATTAAAATACGAATTATAATATACTCTATTTTTATACTATATATTTACAACATTATTTAGATATATAATTATATTAATTACAACTAATTATAGATTCTCAAAAAAAAATAAGATTTTTTTTATTTTATTATGTATGTTGACCCAGAATTCCTGCATAAAAATTATTATATACTAATAAATATAAAAATTATAAAATATTAAGACTATAATTCTATCTGAAAAATTATATTTTTATAAATATTTAAGAGATCTTTTAGATTAAAAGATTTTAATTCTTGTTCTAAAAGATAATTTACGGAAGAAGTATTTACCTTATAATTATTATTATTATTTAAATTATATACTAGATTATTTTTATATTAAGTAGTAGTTAATATTCTTAAAATTAAATATCAATAATAAGTTAATGATTATTAGATTTGAGAATGAGATTAGTAAGAAATTTTAAATAGTAGACTATAATATATATAATTAATAAGATATTAAATCTAATACTAAAAAATTAGATACTAATAAATTTATTATTAATTTATAATAATATAAATATAAGAATCTTTATAGAATCTTTACATCTAAGAAAAGTAAAATAAAAAATAAGGGTTTTAAAATCATTTAATCTTCTAGGATTATTAAGGTAGTAAAAGAAAATAAAAAAAATATAAAAAAATATTAATATTTCTAATACTATAATATTTAATAGATATTGTATACTATTTCAAGTTGAATAAATTATTTATTAATATTATAATCTCTGATAACATGTTATTACTAGAGAAAAATAATATATATATTAAAAATATTGAAAAAAATAAAATAATTTTAATTAATAATATTATATTATATTATGAGAAAATAGACTAGAAATGTTAATAAAATAATATTTTTAATTTTTATTAAAAATTCAAAAGAGTTACTCCTCAATGTCTTTTATATCTTAATCATATAATAATTTATAGAAAAGAATATAAGTTTTATTAATAATAAAATATATATTTAGTATATAGTAGTCTATCTTTATTTTTATAATTATTTTTAAGATTGATTTCTTATAATTAGAGAAGATAGTAAATTTAATTATTTATAAAATTTATTATAATATTATAATAACTTTATTTAAGATTAATAATTTATAAGTATCTCTAGAAAGTACTTGAAAAAGATTACTTACTTTTTTATAAATATCTTTTTAATATGTATATTAAGTTTAAATAAGATTAGTAATAGTTAGACTTGTAAAGATTTATATAATTATATTTTTAAATATAATATTAATACAAGTAAAATTATTAAAACTAATATAATTAATATAAATATTATTAAAACTAATATAATTAATATGAATATTATTAAAAATAATATAATTAATATGCTTAGCATAAATAATTCTAATAAATTTAAGAATCTATATACTATTAAGAATATTTATTTTATATATTTAAAGACATGGTAGGCCTAGAATTTTTAATAATATTTTTAAAAATTTAAAAGATTTTATTTTTATATCTTTATTAAACTTCTAGTTCCTGGCTATATTATTATTAGATAAAATATAAATTATTATTTACCTTAAAATTATTCTAGTAATTAGTATGTTTATATTAGATAGATAATAAATGAATAAAATAGTATTATTTATTATAAAATATAAAATAATATAAAACGATTATTTCCAGGGTAGTACAAACAGGCTAAATATAATTATAATTTAAATAATAAACATATTACAATATTGTATAATAAGGATATATAATCTTATTTATAAAACTTTATTTTTTAGAGATAACTAATTTTTTAGAAAAGTATTTGCGTCTCTAGAATTATAAAATAATATAATTAAAAAAAACTTATTTTTATATTATTATAAATCTTAATCTAGCTGATATAAAAAATTATATTAATAATAATTAAATTAATTTATTAAATATTTAATTTTAACTACTCTTCTATCTCAAGATTATAAAGAACCAATAAGAAAATATTACATATAGAAATAATATATTAATATAAGATAATATAAGCTTGTCTAGCTAGAAAAAGATATAAAGATTATATTATATTATTATAAATTAAAAATCTATAATTGATTATGTATAAGTTAATATATCTATAATATAATTATAAAATATTTATATTATTGTAATGTAAATTATAGTTACTACTAATATCTTATTTTTATTAATAATAGGTTAAATCTTCTTGATAATATAATAGAATTTATATCTTTATGGAAAATCTTATAATTATATTAAAAAATATATATCTTATTTTTATTACTATAGACCACTGATATAGTAAAACATTAAATTATAAATGAAAAATTAAAATAAAAATAAAAATTCAAAGAATAATTATAAAATATATTTAATTAAAGACTTACTAGGTCTCTAAAAGTATTAGAATTAATAGTATTGTAATTAAAATTTCTATTAGAATCTTTAATATTTAATGTCTAGATTTATTAGTCTTATTAAAATATCTAATATAATGAACAAGTATTTTAATTATAATTTATTTTATTTTTTTAATAAAATTTTAGATTTAGTGTAATCTGTGACGGCGGCTCTGTTTAGAAGCACGTTACTATGTTTATTTTGTTTGTTTCACTGTTATTTACTGTTGTTTTCTTCAAGTAAGCGCTTATAATACTTCTTATTTTTCTTTTTTCCTCCTTATACCTAAAGTTCTAGAGTAGTTAGTACTAATATAACCTTATTTTATTGTATTAAACGGCTGTCTTATAACTTTAAATATTATTTTTTATCTCTTTTCTACTACTATACATAGCTAGCTCTTGTTAAGCTGTTAGTAGTCTCCATCCTATATTCTTAGTGATGCTTAACGGTTAAAAAGACCTACTAGACTAATTAACTAAATAAATAAAATAGTTAGAGAAAGTAGCCAGACTCCTGGTCCTAAGAATAATTAATAATTTTCTATAATACTGCCTAACAAATTACACTAAAAAAATAGATTTAATTAGATTAAATTTGATGTCTAATATAAGAGAGATTTGAAGTAGATTTTTAAAATTCTTCTAAAAATCTTTAATAATCTAGAGACTGAAAGAGATAATTTTTTTAATAAGTAAAACTATTAAAGCTAAAAAATAATTATTCTCACCCAGAAATAGAATAATATTATTAGAGAATAAAATATTTTTATAATATAAATTATTTATTAGATTTTAATTATTTTCTGAAGTATAATTATTCCTGAGTCTAAAAGAATAATAAAAATCTCTAATCTATCTTTAATAATAAAAAAATTTTTTTTAAAGACGAGATGCTGGCTATACGTTAGAAACTAAAAATTAATATTAATTAATTTATTATTTTAATAATATATAAAATTTATATTATTAGCTACTATAAAAGTAATATAAAAAGATACTTAATATCTAGATTTTATTTAAGTATAATTAATCTTTATAATAATATTAAGAATATATTAGAATATCTGGAAACTATCTTTATTAATTTTTATAAAATTATACTACTTATTACCAGTACTAGGACCTATATATAAAAATTAAAAAGAAATTTTATATTTATATTTTTATTTTTTATTATTTTGCGGTGGAAGCTGGAATTAATAAAAATTTTTAAAAAAAGAATTTATATAATAAATTACTTTTTAAATTAAAAAATTTATTATATACAGCTTCAATAATAAGTATTATTTTTTTAATAATTATATAAAAAAGTATACAAACTCTATAGATTTAATTAAAAATCTAATGAAGAATTATATTAAAAGTAATATTATTATTACTAGTAATTATAATAAATTATATAATCTTTATATCTTCTCTAATATTCTAAACTCTGAGAATACTATTTCTAAAATTTTAATTTATACTTTAAGTATGGAGCTAAAGACTAGAGAGACTCTAATAAAAAATAAAAAATATTTTTACTATAAGGAACCTAGCTATAGAAGTAAAAAATAATTTTAAAAAAACATTATATAAATAAAAGCTCTGGAAGTTTTTATAAAAAAATCTAAATTAATAAAAAATAATATTTAAAAAAAATTTTTATTCTAGGTAAATTAGAAGCTTCAATAAATATAATAAATCTATAAAATTTACTAAAGAATAATAGTAATAGTTTTATAATTATTATTTTATTTTTTAAGAATAATAATATTATTTTTATTTATATACTTACTGATTCCGGAGCCAATACTTATTTAATAATAAATAAAAAATTTATTATTAAAATAATCTAATATTTTAAAATCCTAATATTATCCTTGAGTAAAATAACTTTAGTTATAGATTTTAATAGAAAATAGACTACTAATCTAGTATATATAATCTAATTAAATCTTATAGTTAATAATTATTAATTTTTAAATATTTTCTTTCTTATACTAGACCTAGATAAGTATAATACTATTCTTAAAAAAATATAGTTTACTAAATTTGATATTTTATTAAATTATTAGAATTACTAACTAATCTAATTAAACTAGTTAATATTAAAGAATAAAATAAAAGCTAGACTTCTTATAAATATATTTTAAATTATTTTAAAGTAGTCCCTAGTAGATTATAAATATTAATAAAATATAGTCTAGAGAAATTATAAAATATAACTAAAAAATAAATAACTAAGATCTTTATAATTATTATTAATTCTTTCTTATACTAATTAAAGCAGCCTATGTGAGATCCTAGTAAAGATAAAATATAATCTAAATAGAGAAAATTATTAATATTATCTTTTTTCTAGAACCTTGAAGCTTGAACTAAAATTTATTTTAATTAGATTTTTTTATAAAAAAATAAATTTTATTAGAATAGCTAGCTTCTAATATCTAAAAAATTTAAAGATAGAGATTTTTATTATCTTATTCAATACTATTAAGAAAAATTTTTATAGAGAAACTGGAGATTCTATATATAAATAAAAAAAATAAGATTAAAAAGATCCGTCCTAAATAATATTATAATTTAATGAATATTTTTATTAAAAAAATTTAATATACTATTTTTATTCTGGTATTATAATTATAAGATTTAATTAAAAAATAAGAATCTTTTAAGTATTATTCTTTTCTATAAGATAATAATAAAAAAGTTATAGATCTCTTATAATTACATTATAGAGAATCTAGCTAAAGAATTCATTATATTAAGTTCTATATTTTTTATATCTTTTATTTTAATAACTTGAAAGTCTAGAGGAGGTTTTTATTTTTATATAAATTATTAAAAATTAAATATTTTAATTAAAAAGAACTTATATTATCTCCTGCTCTTTACTAATAAAATAATAAACTATTTATATAATATTAGGATTTTTACTAAACTAGATATATAATAAAGTTTCTACTAGATTTAAATAGATCCTGTGATAGAATGGTTCAGATGGAGGTTTTATCTTATTGGCACCGGCCCGACCAATGTCCTAGTCCTGTAGTAGCCCAGTCAGTGTGACCCGGGGCTTTCGGGTGACGTACTAGGATAGCTATAGTAGTTATAAAGTCATTAGTAGTAATTTAAGATCTCCTCACCTACTATAAAATAATGTTTATTAGTATTAGACTACTAATCCTCTAAGAATTAGTCTCTTTATATGGATATAGGCTACATTATTATTACCAGTAGAATTCTATATATTTAGTAACTAGTTTCTTACCTAGTTAATAGATTTTTTATTTTAATAAGTAGATCCTATTACATTCTAATTCTTCTTTCTCGACTATCTAAGAAAAATACTATTTTTTGAGAATTGTGAAGAAATAAAATCAGTCAGTAACTAAACTAATTCAGAACTATTATTAAATACTATTCTTATTATTAAAAAAATTTAATAATTAAAAGATTATGTTCATTAGTTGGAGCAAACTAATAATTTATAATAAAAAATAGTCTATTTCTAGAGAAATTATTCTTTTAGTAAAATATTATTTAAATATTCTTAATCTTCCACTGAATTTGATAAAGAAAAAGAAAAAATTAAGTTTAAAGATATTTCTTATTTTATATTGAATTTTAATCTTTAGAAATATTAGAAATAGATTACTAACTTAGAATATATATTTTAAAAAATTTTTAAAAAATATTTTATTAAAGAACGCAAGATTCTTACTACTATTAGCTATATAAACCTAGCATACAGGCAGAGATAGTATTATTTTACTAATAATAAGAATTTAGAAGAGAAATAATTACTTAAAAAATTATGATTCTAATTTAAAAATTAGATTCTTATTTTAATTTAAAATACTGCTATTCTTTAGTTAGATATTATAATTTAATTTAAATAAACTTACTAGTGATATAGTCAAGATCTAAGAGAGTTTTATATTTATTTTAATATCTTAAAATAACATTTTCCTTATCAAGCTGAGAAAGAAAGAGTTTTATTATATTTTATTAAATTATTACTAGATTTAAATTATTATATTTAAGAACACATTCCGTACTTATTTAAAAAATAAAAAAAAATAATATTTATTGCTACCTATTACTACAAGCTATAAAATAATAGAAGAAAATATAAGTATAATAATAACTAATCTAATAATTACAGACTATATAAATAGATTTCAACTTATTATAATAATAAACCTATTATAGATAATACTTTGAATTATAAAAAAAGCTCTATTAAAAAGACTAGTAAATAATTATAATATTTTATATATAATAATATTTAGTATTTTATAAATTGTTATTTTACTAAAAGTAAAAAAATTTAATTTATTAAAATCTATCAGTTCTCATCAGAGCTAGAGAAAAAAGTAGAGAAATTAAAATAAATCTTATAATTTTAACTTTTTTATTTATAATAAGAACTACTCATTGTTTTTATATTCCTATTTATATTTAAAATAGTCTTGAAATCTTTATAGACTTAAATAATTATATTAAAATAAATATTATTAACTATTAATTTATTAAAATTTATAAACTTTAATATATTTTAGTTACTGCACTTAGGATTAAAGTAATTAATTAACTTAATATTTTTATTTATAATATATAGAAGATTTCTATTACTGCTACTAATTTGTGAGAAAGTACTTAAATTTTTAAATAGTATTATATAAAGATTAATAAAGATTTTTAATTAAATAATAGTTTTATTTTATTATTTATGATTATATTTTAAAATTTATACATCATCTTATCAGTATAGAATTATTTATAATAATTTAGTATACTATTTATTTTTTTTTTCTACTATTAAATTTATTAAAATAATTTAAAATTTAGTAAAAATATATACTATTATCAAGCTTTTTAAAAATATCTAGTTATCTAAGAAAAAACCTTATAATCTACTATTAAATCTAGAGTTATTACTAATTAAACTTTATTAATTCTGTGATATTTTTTTTATAAATTTTTTTTTAAAGTTATTTTCTTATAGTCCTACAGACCATACTATTAATCTTAAATCTAATAAAATATTCTTATATAGTCCTATATACCCTTTTTTAGAAGCTAAATTTAAAATCTTATAGAAATATATTAAAAAAAACTTAAAATTAAATTAAATATAATTCTCTAAGAGTCCTACGGGAGTTTCTATTCTCTTTATACTAAAAAAAAATAGTAATTTATACCTCTACGTGGACTACAGGAATTTTAATAAAATTTCTATTAAAAATTACTATTTTTTATTTCTTATTTTAGAGATTCTTAACAGAGTTTCAGGTAGTAAATATTTCTTAAAAATTAATATTAAAAATTTTTATTACTAAATTCATATTAAAAAAAGAAATAAATAATAGATTATATTTTATACTTAATATAATTATTTTAAATATATAATTATATTATTTAGATTAATTAATACTCCGGTAACTTTTCAAAATTATATATATATTATATTTTATAGACTTCTTGATAACTTTTATATAGTATATTTAGATAATATTCTTATTTTTTTATTAGATAAAGAATTCTATATAAAATATATTTATTAAGTACTAGAAAGACTTCAAGAAGTTAAACTTTATATAAAATTATTTAAATATTTATTTTATTAATCGCAAGTCAAATTCCTGGGATATATTATTAATATTAATAATATATCTATAGATTTTTATTAAATAAATAATATTATTTTATAGCTATTACCTGAAAATTATTATAATATTTAAATTTTTTTAAGATTTTGCAACTTTTATTGATAGTTTATCTAAGATTATTTTTATATTATATTATTTTTTATCTCTTTACTCCGTGGAGTAGTTAATAAATGAAAATTAAAAAAAATCTAATTAAACTTACATAAATAAATAATTTTTCGCTATCTAATTATTATCTTTTAATAAGTATCTTTATTAATATATTTTAATCCTATAAAATCCTAATATTTAAAAATAGATACATCTAAGGAAGGAATAAGTAAAATTTTATTCTAATCTAATAACAAGAATATATTCTATCTAATTATTTTTTAATCTCGTAAGTTCTCTAGTATTAAACTAAATTATAGTATTTTAGACTAGGAATTATTCATTATTATTTATTTCTTTAAATAATAGTAATAATATCTCGAGGGTATTTCTTAAATAATTAAGATTTTATCTAATTATTCAAACTTATAATTATTTATATGCTAAACTAGAGTTAACAGAAAATAAGTCTGATAGCTTATAAATCTAATTCCTTTTAATTTTATTATTAAATATAGAATAGAAAAATTAAATTTAATAAATAGATTTTCTAGAATATCTGCTAGGTTCTAGATAGAATCTACTCTTTAAGAAAAATTTTTGATCTTGATTTAAGAGTATTTTATAAATATATTATCTTTGATAATTAGAGATTTAATAAATATAAAATTTTAATTTAAATTTTAAGATATATAGGATTACCCTAGATTTAATACCCGCATAATATTAAAATTAAAAAACTTTAATAGTTAAGCTAGTATAAAGACAGCTAATTAGACTACTTAAAAAAACTTATTTTAAAAAAAATTTATTTTTTAATCTATAGTAATATGTGTATATACCGCAGAAGTTCTATATTTAAATAAATATAATTTTAAATTTCAAGAAATAATCTTATATTTATAGAATAAAGATCTAGAGATTTAACAATAAAAACTCACTATTTAATAAAAATAATTAGATTAAAAGTATTAGACTATTAAAGCTACTAGTTATATCTATTTTAAAAACTATTTTTATATTTTATTTTTTAAAATATTATATTAAATACTTATCTATCTATATTATAATAATTTATTAGTAGAATACTTTAGAAAGATCTAAATAGAAATATTATTACATAGAAAATTCTACTGGAGTAGACTATATAAGAATATAACTAAATATATTTAAATTTATTTAATATATCAAGATAATACAGTTTTAAAATATTAATTATATAATAATCTTAAATCACTACTGATTCCTTTCTATTCTTTTATAGAATTATTAATAGATTTTATTATAGGATTACTTCTAATTATCTAATATAAATAAACCGTTGACTCTATTCTTATTATTATTAACTAATTTTTAAAATATTACTTTTTCTTTACTATTCTATTAATTATAATAGTTCTAAATCTAGCTGAACTCTTCTATTAACAAGTTAAACTAATATTCAGACCCCTTAATAAAATTATATCTAATTAAGATTTAATATTTACCAGTAAATTTTAATCAGACTTAAGCTATAATAACTATATAATTTTAAAACTTTCTACTATATTTTATCCATAAATTAATGGCTAAACAGAAAAAATAAACTAAATTTTAAAATATTATTTAAAATACTATTTTATTTAGTTCTCTATAAATTAGATTATAATATTACTAACCGCCTAATTTACTTATAATAATATAAATAATATAACCACTGGATAACTATTTAATAAAATTCTTTATAATTATTTACTAGATTTCTATATCAGAATTAAGGATAATTCTTAACAGTGAGAGATCCCAGCTATATAAGATAGAATTAAAAAGCTCAAACAAGCAAGAGAATAACTCTAAAAAATATAGTAAATAGCTATAAAAAAGTAAAAGGAACATTATAATAAGTATAAAAAATTATTTTATTTTAAAAAAAAAAATTTAATTAAATTATTAATCTAAAATTTATAGTTTAAAAAATTAAGAAAACTGGCTCCGAAATTCATAGAATCTTTTTAAATTTTAAAATGGATTAGATTACAGGTATATCACCTATATTTATTTAATAAATATAAATAAATCTATAATATATTTTATATTTTATTATTAAAGCTGTAGAATATTAGTATAGATTATAAAAAGATACTACTAATACTAGAGCTAGATAATAAAGAAAAATGGAAAGTTAAAAAAATTAAAAATTACTAATAATATAATAATTAAGATTACTATTTAATTAAATAGAAAGAATAATCTAGTAAATACAACTAATGGATCCCTAATAAAAATATAACTAATATATAAGAATGTATCAGAAATTATTAAAAAAAATATTAAAAATTATTAAAGTTAATAAAATCACGGAAGGCTATTATTAAATAATTCTTATACTAAATATATATATTATGGATGTATTAAGTTACATGATTTTTTTTTAATTTTTCTAACTATAGGCTAAATACGCTAAAAAATATATTATATTATTTTATATAAGATGACAGAAAGTATTTATATATATTTAACTAGTAATATTTCTAAACTAATACTAAAATATTAATAAATATTAAATATTAATAAACTTATTAAATAGCAAGGATATACATAGAGAAACTATTATAAATAACTTAAGTTTCTTAGATTATTACTATTTTTTCTCTATTCTTTTTATCCTCCAAATCACTATTAGAGAATATTAAAATATTAGAAAAATATTCATGAACTACATCCATAATTTCTTAGAATAAAATAATTATTATTATAATTTATATAATAAAGTCCGTATCTCCCGGTAATAGATATAAAAGAGTTTATTTATTATATTAGTAGAGTTCCGCACACGTCGTGTTAATACTAGAATAAGAAAATTAATAAATTATAATATTATACTAAATAACTAGATATTATTAGTATCCATAAATATCCATCTAGTATTTAGTTAATAAATTATTTTAAAAAATAACTATTTATCAACTCACGTTCTTCTTTAAGCCCTTGAAATAAAGATCTATAGTATAAATAATCTCTATATTTTTAAAAATCTTTATAAGATTAAAACTACTAGTATATAAGTATACATATAATTTATTATTCTAATCTTTAATCTTTAGTAATTTATTAAATTATTAGAAAATATTTACTAGATTATAGGCGTTACCTAGTATTTCCATTAATATCTAGTTATATTAGTAAATAGATAATATATTAACGCACAAAGTACTTATAGAATTATATTTCTTATTTCCCTTATAATAGTATTAGTAAAGAATCGAGGCCTTACCATTAAAAATATAATAAATAGTAAATAAGATGCCAGTAATAATTTTATACTTCTTTAAATTAGATTAAAAATAATACATGTAAAATAAATACTTAGACTTAATTATTAAATTATAAGTAATATATTATTTTATAGTTCTACAGGCACGAGATATTATTATAAAATCTTTAAATAAATAGTAATAAAAAAATATAAAAATATAATATAAATACCGACTGCTAAAAGAACTACAATAATAAATAAATAAAACTATCGCGAAGGATAAGAGCAGTATAGAAAAAAAAAATAATAATATTAATATTAATATTATAATAGATTATTACTATATTAAGGCGAAGCCATTCACTAATTCTAACTATAATAATTATAATAATAAATATAAATGTATCACAGTATCTTATATTTCTTTTACTTTATAAAAACATATTAATAATTATTCTGAGATATATCTCCTACTTTATACTATATTTCTATTTTAAAATTATTTATATATAGCTTCCTGAGCCAGGAGGCTCGGCTCAGTAAAAGAGAGAATAATTATAATAGAATAATTTAGATAGAGATTTTATTTTATTAGTACTAGTTTAATTAATATTCTAGTTCTGTAATAATCCAGTTAGTATGATCCAGGACTTTTAGATGACGTACTAGGATAGTTATAGTAATTATAAAGTTATTAGTAGCAGTTCGGGATCTCCTTACCTACTATAAAACAATGTTTATTAGTATTGGACTACTGATTCTCTAAGGATCAGTCTCTCTACGTAGATATAGGTTATATTGTTATTACCAGTGGAATTCTACACATTTGGTGGCCAGTTCCTTACCTAGTCGACAGGCCTTCTACCCTGACAAGTAGATCCTATCACAGATCCTGCTTTAGAAGATTTTATAATCTTTAAAATATAATATAATCTATTCAAATATTAAATTCTTTTATTTAATTTTATTAATAGATTTACTGTCTTTTAATATTTTATTAATAAAATCTTAATAAAGTACTTAGATAAGTTTATTATAGTTTATATTAATAATATATTAATTTATAATTATAATATAGCTGAGTATAAATTATATATATATTTAATATTTAAGAAATTATAAGCTACAGGCCTATAAGCTATTATTTATAAATATAAGTTCTATATTATAAAGATTAAATTCTTTAGATTTAATATTGCTACTAATAATATCTAAATAAATTTAATAAAAATTATAATTATTACTAAATAGAAGATTCCAATAATTATATAAAAAATTTAAAGATTTTTAGGTTTTTATAATTTTTATTTAAAACTTATTAAAATTTATAGTAGAATAATATGACCCCTAATACAACTAATCTAAAAGAATATTATTTTTAATTAGGATTATACTTACATTAAATTTTTTAAAATATTTAAAAAAAATATTAGTTTTAGCTTCTATTCTCACCTATTATAACTCTAAATTTCTTATTTATATTAAAATAGATATTACTGATAGAGTTATTATAGAAATACTTTTAGAGTTAGTAGATAAAATTTAATATCTAATAAATTATTATTTTAAGACTATATCCTCTATAGAATATAACTACGATATTTATAATGAAGAATTACTAGTGATTATTTATGTTTTAAAAAAATAGTAACTAGAGCTAGAAAGACTAATATATAAATTATTTTAATATTTTAATTAACTACTGAGTCTTAGAATATTTCATGATAATTAAAAAACTAAATATTTATAAAGTATAGTAGGTTAAGTTCTTTTTCTAATATTATTTTTTAATCTAATTCTGCCCTAGAAAGTATAATATTTTAATAAATATATTAATTTATAAAAATAGTAATAAGTAAATCCTAATATAATATTATAAATAAATCTTTTTATCCCTAGAATATTTAAAAAATAGAATATATTTTTTTAATAATTTTTGAATTACTAACAGTCCTTATCTCTATGGAGGAATACTTATAGATTATAAATTATTTTTTAATAATTAATTAAGATTATAATTTTTTGAGTCTTACCAGGAACAAGTTTATTATAATAAAAAAATATATTTTAGAAAATAGATTTATATTCTTTAATAATTAATTAATAATTTTGGATAATAGAGACCTATATATCTAATTATTAGATAAAATCTATTATTAATTATTATTTATTTATCTAAGCCAAATTAAGATGCTAAATCTTATAAAATATTAATATTATTAAAATATTTAAAATTAAGATATATATTATTATTCAAATAACTATCTAATCTATAAATGTAAAAATATAAGATAAGATTTTTTATAAAATCTTTATAATCCCTACTAATCCTAGACTATCTGGGATAGTATTTATTAATAAATTTTTAAATATTTGTAAAGAATAGTTCATAGTTTTAATACTGTATTTATTATAGTAGACTAATTAAATAAATAAATTATTTTAATACTATATATAAAAACTATATATATATAAAATATAGCCCGGCTTTTCCTGGAATATATATACTTTTAATTAAAATTTCTAAAAATATTATTATATCAGATTAAAAAAAATAATTTATATTAAAATTTTAGAATAAATTATATTATATATTATAAATAAAGTTTAAGTTCTTAATAGTATATTATCCTTAAATAAATAGATAAATTAAAATCATTAACTAGTATATAATATAAAAGCTTATTTTTTTATAAATCACTATCAAGATAACTAATTAAAACTCTTATTATTAATTAATTTTACTTTTGTAGTCCTGCCCTAGAAATCTATAAAATTATTATTTTTTATAATTAAATAAAAATATAAATTCTATATTTTCTTTAACTAGATATCTTTTTAAATTTTTATTATAAATATTATTATTAGTAGCAAGCCCGAGCCCTAGCCCACTATATAAAATAAATATAAAAACTAATAAAAAAATATATAAATTATTTAATAAGTTTAGACTTATATAGCCAACTGATAGTATTAATCCGTGAATTTTAATATTGGAGATAAAGTTTATATAAATACTAAAAACTAACACTAGAATTAACCATCTTAGAAATTATTAGAAAGCTAGTATAATCTAATAACTATTATTAAAAAAATTAATTATATATTCCAAGTTTAATTACTTAATAATATAAAAGTCTATTTTATTTTCTATCCTACTAAACTCTGTTTTTATAATATTTTAAATATACTATTTAGATAGATCTTAGACCAGATTTCTCTAATTAAAGTTAATAATTATATTAAATAGAAGATAGAATAGATTTTAAAGAATTATTTATACATAAAAATATTACAATACCGCATTAAATAAGTAGGCTTTAATAAAAATAATTATATATAATATCTTACTAATAATTTTAAAAATATATTATTTTATTTATATAATTTTTATATTTATTATGTAAACTATTCTAGATTACTTAAATAACTTCCTATATATATTACCGCGGTAAAAAATAATAAATTTACTATAGATTATAAAAATATTAATATTCTTCTAATTGAGGGCAATCAGGCCTAAATAGAGAAGTAATATAATAATAACTCTATTTAAAAATATATAACTATATTTATTTTATTTACCTTACTCTTATTTACTGTTATTTTCTTTAAGTAAGTGTCTATAATATTTCTTGTTTTCCTTTTTTCCTCCTTACACTTAAAGTTCTAGAGTAGTTAGCACCAATACGACCTCATTTTGTTGTGTTGAACGGCCGTCTCATAATCTAGTGTTCTATACTAAATATACCTATATAAATTATATAATATTTTGATAATAAAATAATAACTAGAAAGTATTATCAGTAAAAGATATAAAGTCTTTAATTATAAGAACTAATTATTATATTAAAGTATTAGTAAGGCTGCCTAAATAGAAAAATAATAATAGAAGCATATATAAAATATAGATAAAATTAAAGATTATTTAAAATAGTATAAAAGATACTAAATTTAATATATAAAAATAATTTAGATTTAAGCATAAATAATTAAGATTAATTAAAGTAATACTTATATATAGATAATTATTATTAGTAAATTTTTAAATATCATAAAATTATATTAATTGGACCAGTAAAGTACTGAATATAGTATATTTTAAGAAAATATATAAATATATCTTTAAATACATAATATAATAAAAAAGGTTCTTTTTTAAGATTAAATAAAGTCTTTTTTATTTTTCTAGTAATTATAGTAACTAGTACTAGGATATATAGTTCATGAAATTTATATATAAAATACTATAATATAACATTTTATATTATTAAACTATAAAAAGAGATTATATATTTATATTATTATTATATATAATAAAGTTAAAGGATTATTATTATCTATGATTTAGATTACTTCTTTAAGGAGAAGAAAAATAACTATAAAAGAATGAAATTAGTAATTTAGATATTAAAAAAATAAAGAAAAAAATAACTATAAAAATAAATAAAATCAATATTACAAATATTAAAGAAGAAGAGGATAACCATAAATAATGAATATTTTAATATTAAAAAGATAAAGAAATAGCTAGGAAAGATATATAAAATTAGTAATTTAAATATCAAAAGAATAGAGAAGAAGCAGCTGTAAAATGATAAGTACAATTAGTAATTCAAGTATTAAGAAGATAAAGGAGGAATAACTATAAAAGGATTAGCAGAATCAGTAATTCAGGCGTTGGGGAGGTAGAGGAAGCTAATCTATTACTATAAATACTAAGGTAAAAGTTTTTTTATTTATAAGAAAGAACTGAAAGACTAAAAACTAATATTAAAAATATATTAAAATAAAAATTATAATAATTTTAGAAAATATTCATATTAAATATTTTTTAATTAAAACCTTTCTTAGAATCATTAATAATATATTTTTTTGCGGTCTTGAGTTTTTTTTAGACTTATTTTATAAAAAGGAATATAATTTAAATTATTATAAATACTGGTTTAATTTTATGATTAGTAGTCCAGGAAGGTAGTATTATATTTAAAATTATTTTTTAAAAAATATTAAATATCAAGAGTAAATTATAGAAAGAGTTTTAAAACTTTTTTTTATTTAAAAAATTCATAATTTTAATAAAATTTATTTTATTTTTATTAATTTAACATATGTAAAGATACTAAAGAAATTTAAATATTAAATTTATCTAAGTATTAATTAAAATTATATATTTTAATTTTGATAATATTAATAGAAGTAAATTTTTAACAAATAAATTTAGATTTTTTTGAATGTAAAAATTTTATAGAAATATGGGGTTCTTGATATACATATATACAATTATAATTTAAATTTTTTAATAATAAATCTAATAATAAATGTTATTCAAATTTTATATAAAAATTTGAAAATTAAATATATAAGTTCTAATAATGTTTTATAAATTTAATATATATTTTACTTTTGTTTTTATTTATAATAATTGAAGAGATAGACTCAATTAATACTTTTATTTTAATTAAATAATGTCTTCTATTCTATAAATTATGATTGTTTTTAGAATAAAGTTATATTATTTAAAATTAATAATAGAAAATTATTTTTTAAAAGATAATTTCTTTTAACTATTAAATTAATTTTAATTATATAAATAATCTTTAATATTTATTTACTACGAAATCTAATTACATATTATAATTATTTTAATAAAATTATCTTAATAAAATTATTTTTAGAATATATTAACAGGCTAATTAAATAACTAAATTAATATCTATATATAAAATACCATTTTATAATTAATTAAGATTTTTATTTTTACAGTAGTCAAGTGTAAAAAAAAACATTTTGATTATAAAATTAATTTTATTATCTAATAGTTTTAATAAACTTAATATGTTTTACTAATTTGATTTTATTCAAAATAAAAGCTTTTTTAGATAGTCTTTTTTTATTTTTTATATATTTAGTAACTCTATTAGTATTTATAAATTTTTAATTTTTAAATTATTTTATTTATTCTAAGAAATAGTTTGAAGTAATATTTTATAAGAAATAATATTGAAGATAATATTTTTTAATTATATAATATCATTCTTTTCTCTAATATAATTTTTTAAATTAAGGCCTGTTTCTAGTATTAAATAAAATATTCTTTAAAAACAAAAGTTTAACCATTAATATTATTTTATTCTTAAAATTATTAAAAAAGACCTATTCTGGATATTTAAGATTCTTAAAAAATTTATAAAATTAATATAAAATCTATAAAAATATTAAGGATTTTATTAATTAATTAATTTTATGATTTATAAACTTTATTAACTTTATTAAAAATCAATAAAAAAAATTTTTAGATTTAGGGATAGAAATTTAGATTTCTATTATTTATATAATAAATATCAATTAAAATAGGTAGAAATTATTCATAAGCTTTATTTCTAATGTTTAAAGTATATGTTTAACTATAATAAATTAGGTTAGATTCTTATAAATATTCTAGAAAGAGTAAAAATGATTTTTAATATTTAAAAAGTCTTAAGGCTATTTATATTAACATAAAAAATTATAGAAATCAAAAATTTCCAAAATAATAATTATAAATATATATTTATTAAAGAATCTTAATTCTGAAAAGATTTATATCAATATAAAGCTTTCAATAAATTTAATATTTTTTCTTAATATTAAAAGATTTCTCTATGTATAAGTAGATTAGTATTACAGAGATTTATAAACTATTGGATATTCATGAAAAACTTTTCATTTATTTTAATTCTTTTCATTATAGACTAGTCACTCTATTAAAACATTTTATATTATTAAAATCCTTGTATAAGATCTGTAATATATATTCTTTGATACTAATACTTAGAAAGATTAATTTACTATTTATTTTATAGAACATTATAATATTACTCTAGTTTTTACTATAGATTAGTTTTTTAATAATATTAAATATATTATAGTTTATATAACGTATTTATTGAAATAAATTTTAATAAATTATTATTATTATTATTTATAGATAATAACTTCAGATGAATCCCTAAAATATATAAAAAAATGGAATGTTTAGATTTATTAAAAATATCAAATATTAATAAAATAACTTTTCTTATATCAATTGGAGGTTCTGTGTATATAATAATTTTATTTAATAATTAATAATTTTTATTTAATAATTAATAATTATTTTAATAATAATTATTATACCTTTAGACTAGTTACGAGTAGGCCTTTTTATCTATCTATAAATATAATGCTAAATATTTAATAGATTTTCTTAAAAAGTTAGTTCGCATACTAATTAGATAGCTTCTTTTATATTAATGGAAGGTTCCACGTATATAGTATTTATTATTTAATAACTAGTAAGTGTGAGACTCTGACCTCATATATCCTAACACGTGACAAGCGCAGGGAACTAAAATCTACTATTAAAAGAGTTATTAATATTAGGATTTATTTTTTAAAAGAAAGAAATTATCAAATACTTAGTCTTATTTATAGATATATAAAGAAAATTATCTTTATTTATATATAAATTTCCTTTTTCTAGACTGATTAATTTTTAATATATAGATACAACATTTTTATTTTCTTATTTATTAATTATAAAATTATTTTTGATTTATGATATAACTAGGGCGGCGTTTTTTAAATATATTAAAAAATATTAATTTTGATTATAAATAGTCTTTAAATCTCCAGAAATACTGATTTTCTATGCTCTAGTATTTTTAATAATTTTGAATATTTTATATTGCTTATATTTTTTAAAAAGTATTCCAAAGATATTACCTGTAAATCATAATTAGAAATTATTAATATTTATTTTAATTAAACAAATAATATAATTTATAATTTATTTAATGCTACTAAAAGATTAATATATAGAAAGAATTAAAATAAGATTATAATATTTTACAAAATAAATAATATATTAGTATTCTTAAGTACTAGTATTAAAAATAAATATTAAAAATTTTATAAGAAGGTTTTAGTAGAATAAAATGTTTTAATAAAATAATTAATTTAGAAAAAATTTCTTATAAATGAAAAAAAATACTTCAAAGATTTCTATAAATAATAAATAATTTATAAAAATCTTGGACACTAATCTATTTATAAATAAATAAATTTTTAATATTAAAAGTAAAAGAATTAGGTGTCTATTGAAAACTCTATACTAATATAGATTAATTTAAAATTAAAGTCTTTAAATAAATTTGTATTTATAAATATTATTTTAAAAAGATTTTAATTTATATAATTTTTCATATTAAAATAAATAGTCCTGAGGCTTTTCCTAATATTGAAATTTTTTTAATTTTTTTTAAATAGTTATAAAAGCTTAAACTAGTTTATTATAATTTTTTAAATCTTATAAATAAATGTTATAAATAAATCTTATTAATAATATTTATTTATTTTAATTAATATTTAATTTATAGATAATAAAAATTTAGATTTTAATTTTTAAAAAAGGGGACCTTACTATTAATTTTTAGTAAAGTCAGTAAAGCTTATAAATATAAGAATTAATTAATTTAATAAGAATTTTAATTTTTTATAGATTTTTATACACATTTAATAAATTAGTTAAAGATTTTAAATATCTAAAATAAGTTTTTTTTTAATCTTGGAAATAAAATAGTATTTCTTTCTAAATTTTTATTTTTAAGAAATATTGTATTTGATACTGGAAATAGAACCTAATTTAAAAAATCAAATTTAAAAGACTAATAATATTTTACTAAAATATTATTTTTAATATTTTTAAAAATATATTATTTGAGATTCTCATCTAAAATAAATTAAATAATCTAAAATTTCAAATTTTATAAATATTAAAAGAGCTAGTACATCTATAAAAAAATAAAAAAAATATTATTTTAAATAAAACCCTTATTTTAGATAAATCTAATAAAAAGAAATAAATTTACTAAAATCCTTAAATAGTAATAAAATTAATTTTATAATTAAAATCTTTTTTTTATTATTTTAGATTATTATATAATCACAAATTTCTGTTATAATTATAAAATAAATTTTATATTTTATAGGAATCATAATTTAATTATTTAATTAGGTTACTAATATAACCTACACATAGTTTTATTAAAATATCTATAGTAGGTAGCTACATTTGATAATAATCAAATAATAGTTATTATTTTCTATAATTAAACTTAACTTATTAATTAATAAAATATAGTTTCTAAAAAACCAGTTCTTTATTATTAATCGAAGATAATATAACTTTATTTTGGGAAAATTATAACTTGTAAAATAAAAAATATTAATAAATTATAAAAATCATTATTAAATCTATTTTTTTAATTAATATAAATAAAAATAGAAATTTAATACTAGTATTAAGTGAATAACAAATTATTATAAATTATCATCCTAACTTTTAAATTATTGTATAATATTTAAATAAGATTTATTATAAGATTTATTATGAAAATATCTAGATTATATTTATATAGATAAATTAGAACTTCTATATTCTTATAAAGTTATTCTAAGTAAATAATAATTTAAATATTAAAAAAATATAATTATTCCATAATTATAGTTATGACTAATAATATAATATTATATATATGATCTTTTTATATTCAAAATTTATTAATTCTCTATCTTTTCTCTAGACATCCTAGTAATTTTTAAATATATTAATTATATTAATATTTTACTATTTAATTATAATCCAAAGTATAATTTAACAAGACTTATTATTAATTATTATATTGATTCTAAAGGCCTTCATACATTTATAACACGAATAATAATATACACTAAATAAAATAATATTAAATAAAGTATTCATTTAACTTACTATATTATAAATATAATATTTAATATATCTAGATAATCTGGATAGCAGCTTTCCTATATAGATTAATGAATTTAATTATTTGAATACTTTCTAAAGTTCTATCTTCAAAAAAATTAAATAATTATGTATATTATATTAATAAATATATTATATATATCTAATATTATAAATATTACACTAACCTTTATTATATTTAATAACTAATATTAGTTCCAAGTTATAAAAGATACTTAGAGCTCTTTATAAAAATAAATTTATTTAATTAATTTTATATTTTTCTTTTTAAACTCTTGAACTAGTGACATGGACTTATCTACTATTAATATAAATCTCTTTTATATTATATTATTATTATTAATTTTTATTATTATATATTTAATATATATTAAATATATAGCTTATACTTATTTTTACTTTAGCTTTAGCTCTTACTTCTATATTTATTTTAATTTTATTTATTCTCTTTGTTTCAATTCTTATAGATAAATAATATAATAATCTAAATATATTTAATAATTGGTCTCATAATCTTCTTAAATAAAAGAAAAATAAAATTAAGAAGAAAACTACTTTATAAAACTTCTTTTTTCCTATCTATTAGAATTTCCCTAATTAATCTTTTAATAATAATAATAATAAATAATTATATATATATAATAAATTACAGTTATCTCTTATATTAGTATTACTTTACTAGTACTATTTAAGACTGTAATTAATAAGATAAAATACTTATTTTATTAGTATAACTATATAACTATATTAATAATATTATTAAAAAGTTTTATATTTTATATTTATAGAATATAGAAAAAGTACTACTTATTCTTTTTTTTCTTTTTAAAATTATTAGTAATAACTGGTTAGATACTTATTAAACTAGGTATTTATATTGTCAAGCCTATAAACAGTACCACAGACACTGCCTAACTACATGTTTTGAAATACTTATCTAATAATTTAAAAAATATTTATATATAGTACTCTGATATATATATACTAAAATTTGAATTATTCAAATTTTAACTAGTATATTTTAACTATCTTTAAAATAAAAAAAAATAAAAAACTAATAGGAATTAAATATTTACTAAGAATACTACTTTTTGAAATATAAAATCTAAGCCTAGTTTCTTATAAAAATATTATTTAATCTTCAATAATTAGTTCGTTCCTGTAAACGATTTAAAAAGAATTATTAAAAATTATTCATAATCAATATTTTATCTTTAATAATTATTGTATTTATTTTGATATATTTATAATTAACCAATTATAGGCCATTGCGGCTTTAAAAGAAATTAGGAGAGTTAAATTTAAAAAGATTGTAATATATATATATTATTTATATAATATTGATCATTTTTATAATATTGATCAATTTTATATAGTTTTAGTATAATTAAAATGTATATATATATACAATATAAAATATTATTTTTTTCATAATTAAATGATTAGATCTAATAATAATAAGTCGTTTCTTAGATTTTTTTATTATGTATCTGTTATATATGTATAATAGATTGATATAATTTTATAAGAATATATAGTTATAAGATCTTCTAGAATCTATAAAAAAAATCTGATTAGTTTTAAATATTAATTTATAAAAATTAAAGATTAATAATTTATAAATTATATTTAATAGCTCCTGTAAATATATCTTAATAGTTTTGTAATAATATTTATTATTGTCGGCTGGAGTCCTACCTGACTTTGCTAGTACTTAGTCTACTATACGGTCTACTTAGCGCCTGCAGGTACCTTTTAGCCAAGCAGTCAGATTTTCTGTTAGCTATAAGCCCGGATTTCTTTACTTTATCCGCTGAACACCTTAAAAAAGCTAAAGACATATGTTCAATTCCTGGTTATATGGCTAGACTGGATTTTCTATTACTCTGATTCTTAAGGAAAATTACTATTACCAGCCTATTTAAGCAAATTACCACTATAAAACGTGTCAATCTGGGGGGGTGTGTCAGCTGAAATCCTACCTGAGTTTACTGGTACTTAGTCTACTGTATAGTCTACTAAGCGCCTGCAGGAAGTACCTTTTAGCCGAGCGGTCAGATTTTCTGTCAATTATTAATTTATTTATATAAAAAATATTATAATATAAGATTATATAGCTTTATATGGATAATTCTAAAATTAATGATAATATAAATATAGTAGTAGTCTAATTTAATTTTTTACTAATTTAATGAATAAATTTAGTAATAAAAATTAAATTTAATATTTTATAAACTAAATAACTTTACCATGGATAATTAATATTTATATTCAAAAAATATATTTAAATCATTAAAATATATTATAAATATTATTTAATTTTATATAAAAATCCGGGCAGTACTTGATCATAAAATTTATTATATTATATAATAAACTAATATAGATTTTTGATATTTATTTTTATTGAATTATGATATATTTTAGAATCCTAAGTAATAAGTTTACTAATTAAAAAATAAAAAACATTATAGACTAGTAAGAATACTTATTAATAAGAATAAGAAGATTTATAATCTCTATATTAAAATCTAATATTAATATATAGACTCTATTTAATACGACGGCCGTTCAACAAAACAAAATGAGGTCGTATTAGTGCTAACTACTTTAGAACTCTAAGTATAAGGAGGAAAAAAGAAAAATAAGAAGTATTATAAATATTTACTTAAAGAAAATAATAGTAAATAATAATAGAATAAATAAACTAAATATAGTTATATATTTTTAAATAAAACTATTATTATATTATCTTCCTATTTAGGTCTGACTATCCTCAATTAGAAGAATATTATTATTTTTATAATTTATAATAAATTTATTATTTTCTACTATAGTAATCTATATAGAGAAGTATTTAAATAATTTAAAATAAATCTAATAACAGGTATAAAAATTATATAAATAAAAAAATATATTCTTAAAATTACTAGTAAAATATTATATATAATTATTTTTATTAGAACTTATCTATTTAATATAATATTATAAAATTTTTATTTATAAATAATTTTTTAAGCTCTATTCCACCTCCTATTTAATATAATTATTAATTTTAATTAAAGAAATCTAATCTAAGATTTATCTAAATAATAGTTTTAAAATATCGCGAAAATAGAGTTTATTAAGATAGAAGATAGGGTAGATCTTTATACTATTAAATAATTAAATTTAGAATATGTAACTAATTTTTTTAATAATAATTATTAGATTATATTAGTTTTTTAATAATTTTTAGAATAAGTAATCCCAGTACTAATTTTCAATATTTATATAAATTTTATTTCTAATATTAAAATTTATAAATTAATACTGTTAATTACTTATATAAGTCTAAATTTATTAAATAATTTATATATTTTTCTTTTCTAGTTCCTATATCTATTCTATATAGTAGGTTAGGGCTTGGACTTATTACTAATTAATAATAATTATAATAAAAATTTAAAGAAATATTTAATTCAAGAAAATATAAGATTTATATCTTTATTTAATTATAAAAAATAATAATTTAATAGATTTCTGGAGTAGCACTGTATAAGTAAAATTAATTAATAGTAAAAATTCTAATTAATTATTTTAATAATAATTTATAAAATAATAAGCTTTTATACAGTATACTAATTCATAATTTTAACTTATCTATTAATTTAAGAATAATATACTATTAAAAACTTAAATTTTATTTATAATGTATATAACTTATCCTAGAACTCTGATATAAATTTTTTTTAATTTAATATAATTATATTTAAAGATTCTAACTAAGGATATACACACTCCAGAGAGAACTATACTATATTTTATATAAATATAATTTTTATATATAGTATTAAAATAATCCACTTATTTAGATAATTTATTATAATAAATCTAGTATCGAAACCATAATAGTCCTTTAGAAATATTTAGAAGTTTATTAATAAATATTATTCTAAGTAATCCGGGATTAGTAGAAATTATAAAACTTTTAAAGAAAAATTTTATCATATATTTTTTTATTTATAAATTAAATAGTTATTTAAATAATAATATATATTTTAATTCTAGGTATTCTAGTAATATTAATATTTTATAAAATCTAATATTTTTATTAAATCTAAATATATAAATAATAATTAATAATAGATTTTATTTAATAATTAGATATATAAGCCCCTATTATCTAAGATTAATGATAAATTATTAAAAAATAAAAATTTATTTTTTAAAATATATTCTTCTTTATTATAACAGGCTCTTTTCTAGTAAGACTATAAAAAAGAATAATTCTAATTAACTACTAACAATTAATCTATAATTTATAAATAATTTGATATAAAAATAAGAATAATTAAAAATTTAAAAATAATTAAAAAAATATATTTTATTTTTTAAGTATTCCAGGAATAACAGGATTTATTTATAATATTATATTAAAATTTATTTATTACTATTTTTATAAATTAATATATTTATTAAGACATTATATTTCACGGGGCGGAATCAGATTAAAAATTAATATTAAAAAAGAAATTTAGTCTATTATACTTAATAAATATTTAATCTTTTAATAGTTATAAAATACTCTAAGACTTAGTAATTAATTAAAATATTAAAATAATTTATATACTAGAGTTTTTCTAATTTTAGTTACTATTTCTCTAAAATATAAATAATTATTAATAGTTTTATATTATAAATATTATAATTATATTCCATAGAGGACATAATCTTAAAATAATAAATTATTAAATATTAGATTTTATTTACAAACTATGAAAAATATTTTTATAATAATTTTATTAATAACATCTATTTTAATATAAATAAGAAATATAAAAGTATAATAGATAAAAATAAAGATTAAGACTAATATTTTTTTAAATATCTTAAAGATTCTAGTATAAATATAATCTTAATTAAAGATAATATTTTTTTAAATTAGTTATGTCAGAGATTATATTATTTTATAAATTTTAATAAATTTTTAATAAAAATTATAAAAATTTAAAAATAATTAAATTTTTTATATAGTTGTCAGGGTCTCTTACTTAATAATAATTATAATTTTTATTAGATTTATTTAAATACTATTAATAGTAATAATAAATTTAAAAAACTTAGTTTTTATAATATAAAACTTATATTTATAAATAGTAACTTATAAATCTATAATTTATAATTTTTTAAGTACTAAATGTACATATAGTTTATATTTAATTATATTATTATTATAAATAAATATATTATTAATATAAGATATAATAAATTAATTTAAATATTATATTAAAATTTTATAAAAATTTTATTAATCAGTTATTAAAAAGCAGTAGATCTATTAATAAATTTAAATAAAAGAATTTAATACTTCAATAGGCTATATTATATGTTAAAAATTATAAAATCTTTTAAAATAAGGTCTATTCAGATCTAATAAAAATTTTATTATATATTAAATTTAATAAAAATCTTAGTATTACATAGGCAGTCTATTATTTTATTAATAAGAAATAAAGAATATAGATTTTTTTAATTAAAATATTTAATTTTTAATAATTTATATAAAAATAGAGATCCCCTCCAAGTTTTTAAATTATTAAAATAAAAAAATAAAGAATATAGAATTTAATATAATAAATTTTTTAACTAGATTTTTTATAATATAATTATAGAAGATTTATAGCTTTTTTATTATTATTTTATAAAAAAAATATATTTAAAAAGTTCTTACTCTTTAGCTAAATTGTAATATTAAAATAGAGATAATATATTAAAACTTTTTAAAAAAAAATATTTATTAAATTATAGTATTATTTAAAAAGGATCTTTTTAATTTTATTCTTTTTATTTATATATAGAATCTCTAGTTTTTTTATAAAATCTTTTTAATAGTATTAAATAAAGTAATAAAGATCTCTATCTTTAAGTTTTTTAAATATTATTAGAAGCTAGCTATTCTAATAAAAATTATTTTTCTATAGAAAAGTCTAATTAGGATATACTTTAATTTAAGCTTTAAAATTCTAGAGAGAAGATAATACTAGTAGTTTTTTTATCTAAATTATATTCTATCTTTACTAGAGCCTCGTACGGGCTGTTTCAGTTAATATAGGAAAAAATTAATAATAATTATAAAGATTTTAATTATTTATTTTTTAATTATATTTTATAATTCTTTTAAATTATATTTTATTAATATTTATAATCTACTAAGGACCGCTCCAAGATAATTTAAAAAATATTTATAAGAAGTCTAACTTTTACTTTATTCTCTAATATTAATTAGCTTAGTTAGATCAGTCAGTAATTCTAGTAATCTAATAAAATATTATATTTAATAAACTATATTTTTTAAGGATAGTATCATGCCTTTCTAAATCTAGTATAAAAAAATATTTAAAAATTAATAATTATTAATTAGAAGATTCAATTAAATTATATATATTAGATTAATAGTTTATTTCTTATTAAAAGTTATAACTAAAGTTATCTTACTTAAGAATAATATCAAGATCTTAAAGTATTAGATTATTTTAATAGTAAATTAAGTGTCTATTACTCAGTAAGTATTAATTTTAAAATTAATAAATATATAAGTAAAAATAGTAATATTATTTTTAAAAATATAAAATAATAATTATAAAACTATTACTATTATTCTCTAATAGATCTTATAAATTTATTATATTTATCTAAATTTCTAATTTATTTAAAATACAGATTTTTCCTAAATATTATTTTTTATTTATTTAAATTTTTTTATAGAGACTTCCAGAACCTTTACTTATATAATTTTTCTTAAAATATTTTTTATTCTTATAGTTAGGTTTTTTATAAAAATATTTTTTTATTAACATTTTTCTAGTTTTTAGCTCCAAATTTAAAGTATAATTTAAAATCTTAAAAATAATGTTTTTAAAGTTTGGGATATTAAAAAAAATATAAAAATTATAAGATTTATTATAATTATTAGTAATAGCAGTATTATTTTTAATATAATCTTTTATTAAATCATTAATTAAGTCTATAAAATTCGCATATTACTTTATATATGTATTAAAAAAATAATACTTATTATTAAAATTATATATAATAGATTTTTTTTAATTTAGAAAATAATTTATTATATAAGTTTTTTTTTAAAATTTCTACTAATTCTAACATCTACTGCGAAGTAATAAAAAATAGAAATAAAAATATAAAATTCTAATTTTTATATATAAGTTTTAGTACTGGTGATAGGTATTATAAATCTTATAAAAATTAATAAAAATAATTTCTAAATATTCTAGCATATTCTTAATATTATTATAAAAATTAATCATACTTAGACAGAGTCTAGGTATTAAATATCTTTTTATATTATTTTTATAATAATTAATAATATAAGATTTGCGTACTACTAAAATAGTAAATTAATTAATATTAATTTTTAATTTCTAATATATAACTAATATCTAGTTTTTAATAAAAATATTATTTTTATTATTGAATAAAAATAGATTAGAGATTTTTATTATTCTTTTAAATTTAGGGATAGTTACACTTCAAAAAATAATTAAAATTTAATAAATAATTTATATTATAAAAATATCTTATTTTCTAATAATATTATCTTATTTTTAAATAAGAATAGTTATCTCCTAGCTCTAATAGTCTTATTTATTAAGAAGATTATCCCTTTTAGTCTTCAAATTATTAAAAATCTTTAGAAAGATTTTAAAAGTTTATTTTAAATCTTTTTTATATTTAATATTAAATTGAGTTTAATTAAATCTATCTTCCTAGTCTACTTTATTAGATAATACTATAGAAAGTCGTTAGTTATCCTTAGGACTAAAAATCTGGCTACTTTTTTTAATTATTTTATTTATTTAGTCAGTTAGTTAGGTGGATCTTTTTAATAATTAAATATTACTAAAAACGTGGAATAGGGACTACTAATAGCTTAATAAGAACTAGTTATATATAATAATAAAAAAAATAAAAAATAATATTTAAAGTTATAAAACAGCTATTTAATATAAGAAAATAAGATTATATTAGTGCTAACTACTCTAGAACTTTAAGTATAAGAAAGAAAAAAGAAAAATAAGAAATATTATAAATATTCACTTGGAGAAAATAATAGTAAATAATAGTAAAATAAATAAAATAAATATAGTCATATACTTTTAAACAGAGCCACCGTCACATTTAATATATAAATCAAGAAAATCCTAAAACCTATATTAAAATAAAAGAAAAAATAAAAATAACTTTTAGTATATTCTTCTAGAGCTTATTTCTTAGAATATAATTTATGAAATTACAATTATTATATAATTTTAAATTGGAAAAATAAAATTTGATATATTTTCTATAATTATTTATTAATTCAATATTAATTATTATCTGTATAGCAAAGCCTTGAAGATTATATATTATTTAATTATTATATATAGTTAATATAATATAATATAATATATAATCTAGATCTATGAGAATAGAAATAATGATAATAAAATTCTTTATAATTTTATTTTTAATGTATCAATATAGGCAGTATTTATAAATTTAATAACAATATTATTAAAAAATTTATATGATAAATAATATACTTCATATTTATAATGGATTATCTTATATATCTAAATAAATTTAGTCTATTCTCATAAATACGGAGATACTCTGGCTAGAGTTTTTAATAAAATCTAATTACATAAAAATATTAATGAATAATAAGTAATAATTTATTTTTTTATATTAATATATTCTGTAGCGTTGTAATCCCAAGATCTTATTATTTTAAAAATATAAATAAACTTTTTAATTATATATTGAAGGCTTATATATTATATAAAGATTAATAAAAATTAAATATATAATTAGATTCCTTTTATAGAAACTTAGGACCATGTGATTAGAAGCTTATAAAAGAATTATAAGATTATAAATTAAAAAATACTATTATATGTTTAAAAAACCTATATAAAAAATATTAAGAGATTATAGACTATAATATATTATTTATTATATATAAATAAAAACTATATTCCAATTAAAAAATTAAATATAATTGTATAATATTACTAAGCTACTAGAATCTCTAGTATAGCCTAAAAGGTGCTAAAGCAGAGTCAGGAATAAAATAAATAGCTGAATAAACAAATAAATAAATAAATAAATAAATAAATAATATTTAATAATTATTATAGTTTATAATTTTTATATAATAGATTGATTTATATTAAGTAATAGATCGAAACCAATCAACCATTCTTTTATTTTTTTTATTTTTTAATATTATTTTACCAAGGTAGATTACTAGACGATAATAAATCTAATTAAGTAATTATAATCCTATAATATTGAAGTCTTAAATAGATTAGTATCACTAAACCAGAGGACTCAGCCTAATAAATATTCTATTATAATAAGAATCTATAGTCTTAACTTTATTACTTATCCTATTTCCTAAAGTTGAATACTTACTGGATATATACCAAATAGAATTTACCGAGAGGTAAATTAGAGGAGCGAACTAAAACTTAAAAGTTTACGATAGACTAAAAAACAGTTGAGCCCTTTCGAAATGTCTACTGGGTATTATGCTGTAGCTGGACAGGGCCTTAACTTTTCCCTTCTTTGTTTATCGTGATGTGAAGCGATGTAGCGATATCAAGATGATTAGACATGGAAGGCATAAAAATGTCTAGTCTATTGGTGGTCACAATGGGGGCAAGTTTACAGCTAATACACGAGTGCTTTACTAACGAGGACCAAGTGCTCTTTGATTGAATAGGTTGAGATCTCTAATTTCCATCGAGACAACAGTCCATCGAGACGCCATTACATCGTATTCTCCCTTGACCTCAACTCTGCAAGTTCCGTGGGGCCCAAGAATGCCAACAGGGCCTGAAATATACATGACGCCACGACGAGATGTGTGTATACTGTGAGCCGAGCTGTAATGCAGTCGCCACTTAAATGCCAATAACGCCATATGTAAATCAGAACCGAGCCCAAGGTTCGGCAAAGGCAACCTCTGCAGAATAGAGATGTATATCGAAGGGTGTAGACGGGAGCCGTCTTTGGTTAAAGAAGCGGCTTCTTGGGAGTTGGGCGGAGGTGACTGAGATACAGACCGAGATAGGTCATTTAACCCATCCAGGCCTCTCAAGCCCGATGATAATAGACCGCCATGCAAGGAAATCAACGTCTCGATCGTCTGCGCCTCATCTGAGCTTCCGCTAAACCGGGAAACCTGCCTGCCCCACAATACCAGAAGGGCATCCCTGATGGCATGCGCCACAACTAGGGGCCTTATCCATCTTTGAAGCCGATCACCGTCTTCGGCGGGCATAGGCTTCAGACCCCAGGAAAAGCCAGTCCGAGATATTTGTAATCTGCGGCAATGAGACACGGTTATCAGTCATACGGAGTACACATACCCAGAACGATAATAAGCAGGAGGTGCACGATATGGAAATTGATGTTCAAGCCAATACTCTGCAACGGAGAGCGGACCTCCTAGCATATGAGAGAGCAGACTCGATTGGGACGCGGCATCCAGGACAAGCAATACCAATTCATCTGCACATGTAGTAGTTAACCTCCTCGTAGCTAGATATCCGCCTGCTCAGAAATACCTTTCAAGCCAGGGAGCTTGTTGCGGTCGGTGGCTACTCTTCTAAAAGCCTGCCACTCTGGGTCTGTGCCTGTATATAATTCCCCTTCGCATAACCAAGGCCAGCCCAATGGAATGAAACGGGGTTGCACGTCAACTTCTGAGCCCGGAGGAACATAGCTGTTCCTGTCAAACTTCCCAGTTGGGGTTGGGGCTTCAGCCCCCGGTAGACGATCGGGCGACCCATCGGTATCGAAGAGCGTCTGATCAAGCGACAAAACAACGAACGAGCTCCATGAATGAAGGGCAGCTCCGGATAAGAAGATTGTCGCTAGGACTTTCCTGCATTCACAGTGAGTAAGATAGGCGAAAACACGGCACAATTATCGAAATTATATAATGCAGCCTACCTGACCCAGGGGCGTTTGATCTGCAGATAGCGAACAGGGGCGAATTTCGAACCACGAGGTAACGGTGGGCTAATCCGGAGTGTAATTTGAGGTTTTCGAAGTAGTCGCGCAGCACGATACATTGGAAGTATATAGCCGATGATGCTAGTTATTCGCGAAACATGTCACTTGATTATTGTCACTAGAAATCGAGACAGATTGGTTAATTGATTCTCTAAGTCAAATATAAGGCAAGAAGTAAAAGTTATCCGGGACCTGGGGGCAATACCTACGGAGCAAAACAGGCAGAATGTATCCCGCGGTACTCCGTACTCCGTAGAGCCCGTCTAAACAGCACGTGAGCCAAGCTGGCCATGCCAAGCCTGGGCCTCCATAACTATTACTAGTAATAAATACCACCAATATCTGAGGTGGTTTGTGGAGCGCGCAGATATTGAGCAAATCAATACTAGGTTCAGTCCTGCCAAGTAAGTTTCCAGCTCCTACACTTCTTATTAATCTATAGATCTTATAATATTAATTTTGGTTCATATTTTTATAGATGATATAATGTATTCTATTTTTCTAATATTATTAGTTCTTAAATATTATTGCACAAAGCCTTGAGCTATGTAAGGCTATGACCTCACATTTCCCACATGTGACTATCTGTGAGGCTCTGACCTTACATATCCTACATGTAACCAGTCCCAGGCAATTACTGACTACTGTTAAGAGAGCTATTGGTTATAAAATAACATTTATTAAATATAGTAGAACTTCTTATAGATATAAAATACTTATTTTATTGATATTAAGACTTATTATAAGAAAGAAAGAGTTTATTAAGTACTAAAAATCTTATTTACAAATATATATAAAAGATTATTTTTATATATATATAGATTTCTTTTTTTCAGATTTATTAATTTTAATATATAAATATTATCATGGTGTAACCTTCTAAGTCAGGAAAAAGAAAATATTACATTACTAAACCTAATTATCTAGTATATAATCTTCAAATATAATTAAAAATTATTTATTTTTTAGATTTTGTTCGTTGCCTTAAGCTATATTTTATTTATTAATCTATATATAATTTAATTAAAAATTAATTTAGTATCTAATTAGAGTATTAATTATTATTATTATTTAAAATTTATTTATTTATTAAAATTGATTATTTTATTATTTTAACTACCCGTATCTTGATAGTATAAATTTTTTTTAAAAATAGTAAATTTATAAAATGATTATTATTTTATAACTTATCATTAATTCTGAGAGATTAAATAAATTAATTTAGTTTTTTTAAATATTTTAAAACTTAATATAATTATTATAAATAAATTTTTATATTTATTATAGAGATTACAGGTGAGTAAAATTATTTACAATATAATTTTAATACTTCAAATATTATAATCATATATTAATTTCAATAGATTATTAAAATTAATTGCCAGCTAGTCAGCGTCTTAATTATAAAGAAATTATTATTAATAAATTAATTTCTAGTAAAATATATTAAAATTATATAGATCTAATTTTAATAATCATTACTCCTATCCTGACTCTAAAATTTATTATTAAAAAAGCTATAGTTTCCTTAGTAGAAATAGCTATATTTATTAATCCTAAATTTTTCATTATTTTTAAAAGAATATTAGTTAGATTTAGATTATTCTATTTTCTAGATCAAGAGAAAAATAAAATATTAATTATAACTATTATACTACTACTATTTTATATAAATCTGATATTACTAATTAAATAAATAAGCCTTTTTGTATCTAGATCTAATTTTTTTATAAAAGATATATCAAGGTACGGATAAGCTGGATAGTAGAATAATAGATTTAAGTAATAGACTTAGAGTAATTATCAATAATAACTAATATTTTAATTAGATACTAGATAGATTATTAATTAAGCTATATATAAACTTATAAGATATAGCTTAAAGTTATAAGTAAGATTTAAAAAATAGATAGTTTTTATTTATGCCTAGAGATTGTCATATGCTACGAAGCCTAATGACTACGTAAGATATAATAGTCTAAACAGTAATTAAATTTATCAAAAACCTATTTAATAATAAATAATTAGAATTATTTTATAAATTTCTTTTATATTTTTTTTAGAAAGTTTCTTTAGGACTCTTCTCTCTTTAAATATTGGTTTTTATTCCTTTAAAAAAGGGTTTTAAGATTTTTCTTCCTCTCTATAAATATAGAACTAGATAAATTAGAATAAAAAACATTTTAGTTCTAAATAATTAATAAAATTTAATTTTTTTAAGTTTTTTTTCCCCGCGGAGATATTATTAATCTATTTTACATATTAATTCAATAATTAAACGAAATTATATTATTTATTATAAATCTTTATATTATAAAACTTATTACCTGGTTTTTAAATAGATATAATATAATTTTTTACTTTATTAAAAATATTTTTTTATAAATATTTTGATTTAAAGAGATATTTTTCTTATCTATAATTTCTTTAATAATATACTTTTTAGTATTATTTTTTATAATAATTGTACTAGATCACTAGTTTATTATAATAATAAAATATCTATAGTAGTAAGTTAAAATAAATTAATATAAAGGATTAAATGAATATTAATTAATATATCTAATTTATAAGTGTAAATATTAACTTATCTAAATTTTATAAATATATATTCTTCTAATCTAACTTTTCACTAACATAATTAGTAGTAATATTTTTTAATTTTAATTAAATTGTATTATTAATTTTTATATCTTTTCTATACTTTCTAAACTATTATTATTATAAAACTAATAATACCTTAAATTCTTGAAATTTATTAAAAATAGTTTTTACTTCTAAAGACTTCAGGTCTAATAATTTTTTAAAAAATCTAATTTGATATTTAGATTTAAAGATTTTATATAAAAAGTGTATTAGAAAAATTTAATATTCATAGACATAATTGTCAAGACATAATTGTCAAGGTGTAGGCAGGCAGGGATGGTAGGATAGCGGGTTCTAGCAGGTGAGCAGGGTTCAAACGATGATAATAACTAGGATTCTAACTGGATACTAAGCATGCTACTAGTCAAGCTATATATAAAATAATAGATAAATAAAGCTCAAGACTACAGACAGAGTTTAGAAGATAGATAGTTTTTAATTATATTTAGAATCATGTACTAGGCAGTAAAACTTAATAATATTTTTTTCTAATTTAGAAGATTATACTATAATAATATTTTTCTCGTTTTTAAATTAAGTTTTCATAAAGTGAAAGTTAGGATTTACATAAATAATAATAATAAAAATTTTTAATAATTTAATAAATATTCTCTAAATATTCCGTGGATTTAGTATTAGTAGTAGAGTTAGTATATTTTATTTATTTTAAAAAGTATATTAATTAAGGGCGGACTTATCTCTAGTAATTTTAAAAAAAAATCTAATATATTTTTTATCTTTTATTTCTCGAGTCTATTAATCTTGATATAAAAAAAGAGAATTAATATTAATCTAGTAATAGATTATTATTAGTAAAAATAAATAAACTTATATTAAATTTTAAATAGATTTTTATATTTAAAAGGAGTTTCAGATAATATATATAAAAATTTATAATTTTTTTAATTAAATAAAATTTTAAAATATTTTTATCAAGTTTCTTATTAGATTATAAGATCTTAATAAATTAAATATCTAATTAAATATTTAATTAAATTTTTTATTTTTTTTTAAATCTCTAGCTAGAATAGTATCTTTTATTAACTTATTTTATATATCTAATTTAAGGCCTTAGGCTGCAGCCATCTCAACTTTTATAAATTTTATAATAATATATATTTTTATAATAAACTATTCTGCGTCTCTAATAGTAGATTAATTGAAAATAAATATAAGTTTAAATCTTATTTATAAATAAAAATTATAATTAGTGAAAAATAATATAGTTTTAATAATATTAGAATATATAATATCTAAAATAAACTTAGAAAGAACTAAATACTCTAGTCATTTTATAAATAGTTTATATGAATATAAAAATATTATTTTAATATAATATTTATCTATTTTATCTAGTTGTCAGTCTTAGGATAATAAATAATTAATAATTAATTAATAATATTTTGATATTAGATTAGATATTTCTAGAATTTAGCCACGAACTAGAAATCTTAGAAATTATAGAATAAGAAAAATTATATAATTTTTATATATTATATATATATTATAATTATTTCAATAATATTGGTAATAAAATTATAGAATATCAAATATTTTATTTTAATAAATTTATTAATAACTACTAATACAGTATTATATTTTTAGCTCTTAGATAGGTATGTAATAAAATCTATAAATATATTTTATTAAATATATCTAAAAATAAGTAAAGATTTTAGAATATTTTATTTTATTTTTTATAGTAAAATAATATAATAATAAATATAATAATTCTTTATCTATTATTCTATATAATAGTAAAAATTAGGCTAATAATATTTTTAAATTAAAAATTAAATAAATAAGATTTTTTAAGATATTCGAAGAATAATTTATTATATATTAATTAAATTAATTTAGCTTTCAAATTAACATTTATCATAGTTAGAAATCTAGAGATAATTTTTATAAAATAATAAATTTTTCTTTTATAATAAATTAGAAAGATACTTAAATAATAATTTTTATTAATTATTAATATTTTTAATATATTTTAGATTTATTTATATTTTTATATATATTTTATAAAATAATTTAGATTTCTAGTAGCAGTTACAAATCTTAATTATTTTTGATAATATTATTTTAAAATTAGATTATTATGGGCCTATGGCTAAGGTATTCCTAAAATAAAGTTTCAAAGTTTTTTCTATATAAATAGTTATTTAAAATCTAAAATCATTCTAAATTTATTAAATATAGGATTGTCTTTGGCAGTTCTAGATTCAGGGTCTAGAAGTATTCTATATTTATTAAATATAGAATCTTTTTTAATAATTTTAAACTTAAGATTTTTTTAGTCTAGATAGATAAATAAGCAAGATCTAGATTTTTTTATTTTAGTATACTTTAGTTTTAATATAGTAATTATTTATTTATTTTTTAAAAAAATCTTTTAATCTTTTAATTAAATTATTAGACTTAGTTCTATAACACCTGAGATAGTATATAATTTTAAAATTAAAATAAAATAAAAACTCTAATTGTTAGACTTAATAGCAGTTTAAAAGTTTGATTAATATAAAATATTTTAAATTATAGTAATTAATAATAATCTAAATAATATTTTAAAGTAATAAATAATTACAAGTAATTTCCTATTATAAATTTTATAATTATATTCAATTAGAGAAAGTTTTTTAGAGAAAAAAACTATAGAATATAATAATTTATCTTTACTATATTAAAATAAAACTTTAATAAAAATATAATCTAAAATATTAGTCTTTAATATTATTTTTTTAATTTAATTAGATAGTTAGAGTACTGGAGCTTCTATAAAAACTTTTTTTATATAATTTATAATATTTTAATATATAGGAATCTAGATAAAAAAATATTTTTTTAATAAGTTATATAAAAAAAAGTAGTAAGTTTAAAAGATCATAAGTAAAAAAATAATAAAAATGATTAAATTTTAAAAAGACTTGTATGTCTATCATACAAATTAAAATAAATTATTTAATAATAATTTTAATGTTTTTTAGATCTATATAAAATTTATTATAGTTTATAATTAAGTCTAGAAACTTGGTCTCAGATTATTTAAACTAATATTTTAATATTTTAATAAAAAATCTAGTTTTATATAGTTTTGTAAGACTTAGCTAAACATGCTTTATATATTTTATTTAAATATAATTATAAAATAAAATGTTATCTAAATATATTATACAGAAAATATCTAGATACTTTTAGAATATATTATTAATATAGTATTGAAAAATAGCTAAAATTTCTATTAATCTAAAGAATATTACTAGTGATTTATATAGATTAAAATAGATATAAAATACTATTAACTACTTCTATTCTTTAGTAATTTAAATTAAATAATTAGATTTAGAATAATTATAGATTAAATATTAATTAGAATTATAATAAAAATATTTTTTCTTCTTCCACCAGGTAGTTTTAAAGTGTAAAAAAATAGTAAATAAATAATAGATTTATAGAATCATAATCTAGAATAATTAATTTTTAATTAATAATTCTTGTAAAAACCTTCCACGGGATTTTTTTTAATAATTATAAAAAATATATTAAATATTAATTAACTTTTATAAATAGTTCTAAAAGTTAGATTTATATTTTGACTAATAATTATTTAAATTTTATAAAAACTAGATTAAATTATAGTAATCTTCCTCTAAAGATATATTATTTAAGAATATAGTATTAAATTCTTAATTAATACTATTTTTAAAAATAATTATTAAAGAATTAAAGTATAAATAGAGTTTATAGATAAATCTCTCAAAGTTAATAAAATATGTAGTAAATTTATAATTTTCTTATTATAAGAAATATAATTTTTATTAAATATTATCAATACGGTTAGGGTCTCTGAAAATATATTTAAATATATTTAAAATATTTATAAAATTATTTAAGATATAGTCACTATCTTCTATAAAGAAATAGATCTAAATATAAACAATTTTATTTAATTAATTAATTATATAAGCTTTACAAGTAGAAACAGTAAAATAATAATTATAATTAATATTTATTTTTATTTTAATCTATAAAATAAAGCGGCCTGAATCTAAATAACTATTTTTAAACTTATTAAAATTAGATAGTTATTCAAAAAATAGAAATATAAAATTTAAAATTAATTAATATAGCTACTCCCACTGGAGAAGTTATAGATTTTTTGTTAATAAATTTTAAAATAAAAATAAAAATATTAATTAGTAGTATAATAATTTATATAATTTTAATATATTTAGCTAGGGCTTAATTCCTTTTTTTAATAATAATTTTTTTATAATTAGAATATTAATTAATTAATAATTAATTTTTATAATTTATTTGACCTGGTACATGATTATCGTATTATAAATATTAAAATCTTATTATAAATAGTTTTATATACTAATAACTTCTATAATAAAGAGAAAGATTTATTTATAATAGTTATACTATTCTCTAGAATATTTAGAAATATATCAAACTAATTTATTTAGCTTATTAAAATTGATCGGAGATTATAGAATAGTAATTATTTTAAAAGTCTAATATCTGAAGAGAGGAGCTACGTAATATTAAAATATAGATAAATAAAAATAATAAGATAATAGATTCTAGTAAATAAATATAATTTAAATAATAATAATAATTAAAATTTTAATTAGATACTAAGCTAGTTACTAGTCAAGTTATATATAGAATAATAGATAAGATGTAGCTTGAGGCTATAAATAAGGTTTAGAAAATAGGTAGCTTTAACTATGTCTAGGGTCATATGCTGGATGGTAAGACTTGGCAGTATTTCTTTCTTTCTAGCTTGGGAGGTTGCACCGTGATAATAATATTCTAATTATTAAAAATTAATTATATTATTAGTAATAAGTCTTACTAGTTATCTTATCATAAATTAATAAAAAAGTTTAGGGAAAATGTAATTACTGTAGTCCATCATTCTGTAATTTTATTAATCTTAAAGTAAAATATTATATAATACTTTCTATAATTTATCTATAAATTATGAATTTTAATTATAGATTACTGAATATAATATTATATAATAAATATAAAATTCTTAAATATATTTAAAAAACTTTTTATATTTATATTTAATATCACCTTTAAAATTACTTTTTTAATAAATTAATTTGTAATAATTATTACTTTTATAGGCCTTTAATTCTAGAGAATCTATAAGAAAATTAATAATAACGTCTTACAATAACTAATCTAGAATAAATAAAGATTAAAAAGTCTTATTCATAATTTTTCTAAATATAATTAGCTTTATAATAATTATAATTAGTAGAATAAATAGATATTATTACTTATATCTAGCTAGTAATAATAATAGATAATAATCTTATGAATTTAATTATTTTTAAAGTAGCTAAAGATCATACTATTATAAACTTTCTAAATATTGAAATTTATAAACACTCTAAATTAAGGATTCAAGCTTATTTTTAAAAAGTAAGTATTAAAAAATGTGTAGCTAATATTCTATAATAAAAAAATTTTAATTTTAAATATTTAAAAAATTTAGATTTATTTTTAGTAATAACCTTTCAGTATTTCTTTAGATTTTCAATTATTTTTTTAATCTATTTCTATAGTTTATCTAGATTTAGTATATGGAGTTCTTATCTAGAAGAGCTTTTTTAGTTAAATTTTCTTTTTATAAGCTTTCTTTAATAAATCTTAGATAAATAAGTCCCTTTTTAAATACTAAATAAAAACATTAGTTTTTTTAGTTTATAATATATTTTTTTCTAATTCATTTTAGGATTTCTAGGACAAGATATTAGACTAAATATTTATAATCGTTAGATAATAATTAATAACCAAAGTAAAATAATTTAAGAACTAGACTTAATATATATATTATTTAATAAATAATAAAATTATAAAATACCCTAACAGTCTAACTTTTAATAATTATTAAAGCGTAGAGTATAGAAGAATACGATTAGCTCAAGCTCTTATTTTCCTAGAATATAAATTATAATAAGTAATTTTATATTATAACTCTTATAATTATACTCTGTAGATAGATTTGCCCTTAAAAAGTAAATTGATAAATAGAACGGTTTTTTATTATTTTATCAGAATAATATATTCTTTATATATTAATTAAAGAAATCTACTTTTAATAAAGTTTTTTAATCAAAGTCTTAATATACTAAAACTAGAATTATAATAAAGATTTTTATAAAAATCTTTGAGATCTATAAAAATTTAATATTTATTAAATTAATTAAATTAATAGCTTTAAATAAGCATTCTAAATTTTGAAAAAAATTTTAATACAAATTACTAAATCTTAAGAAAGTTTTAATATTATAAACAGTCTTTAAAATTTATTAATTTTATAGAATCTAAATTTTAATAAGATTTATATAGATCCTTTTTTCTTTTAATAATAAATTTTAAATACTTAGTAAAGATTGCTTCAAAATTATAAATTTTTAATATTAATTCAATTAGTTTTTTATCCATACTCTGGGACTTACTATACTATACTTATAAATAATATTAAAATAATCTTTATTAATTAAAATATAAATATTATTAATATAAATAAAACTTTATCCAAAAATCTCTATATATTTTAAGTAATATAGTATTGGAAGGTGCTGAAACAATTCGTAAATTAAAAAAAATATTAATTATCTAAATAATTTAGAATAAATATAAAATAAAGTTTTCTATTTATTTTCATTTTAGATTTAGATATAGTAAAAGGTCTGAATCATACTTAATTTAATTTATTTTTAAAATATATTAAAAATCTCTTAATAAAAAATAATAAATAGTAAACTTTTACTATTATTTAATTTCAAAGTTAATAATTTATATAAAAGTATAGATCTATAATAGATTAAAAAATAAGTAAGATTAGAACATTTATAGAAATGTTATTAATTCAAATAAATCTTTTTTTAAAAAATTAATTAATATTTTTTATAGTATTAAAGGCTTTGGGTAGCTTATCTAGGATAAAATCTTTTATAGAATCTTTTAATTTTTATTTTTTATATTCTTGATCAGATTTAAAAAACAATTTATTTTTAGATAATAGAGTAGTAAGATATCTATAATAATCTTATTAAAAATATTTAAATATTTATAATAAAATTGTAATGATTTATGATTTATTTTTATCACGTTCCTTCACTGATTAAGCTTATAAAAGATTTGTTGAAATTTATTAGATTTATTATAAAGAGTTCTATAGACCTCTTTTTTAATTTTTCTAGATTTGCTATGTATTAGCTAAGATTATATATAAAATCAAACTATAATTCTATTTTTATTTATATTATATTTTCATTTCTTTATTTAAATATAGAAAATAGACTTTTTTATTTAGATTATTATATATTAATACTTTATTTATAGGAGCCCTAGTATGATATGATATTATATTTATAAATATAAAATATAATATAAAAATATATAGTTTTTTATAGATTTTTTAATATTTAATATTTTTATTATTTTTATTATACAGGTTTTCTCTTTTTAAAATTCGTTAAAATTTAGAGAAACAATTAATATATATTACAATTTATATTAATTTATAAAATTCTAATTGTCGGAAATCTTACCGCTCGGCTAAAAGGTACCTGCAGGCACTTAGTAGACCGTACAGTAGACTAAGTACCAGCAAACTCAGGTAGGACTCCAGCCGAGACTAATTAATTCTCCTATACAGTGTACAGCTAGTACTAATAAAAATCGTTAAAAAATTAAATTTATTAATTAAGTTTAAGATACAAAAAGAATAATAGTTTTTATAAATTTAAACCTTTTTTAAAATTTTTATAATCTTTATTTACTAGTATATACCTTTCTAGATAATAGTCTAAAAAGACTAGAATTTTTCTAAGATTTACTAGATAGATTAAATAAATTAGATAAACTAGTTTCTTAGAGTTTAATCGTTTTTTTTATAAATTTATTCTTAAAAGGAACCTAGTAAACTTCTCTTTTAAAATGCTTTCAAATTCTTAAAACTATTATAAAAATAAATAAACATATTTAATTTAATAATCTAAAATTTTATAATATAAATAAAATCTAAATTTATAGTATTTAGTTCGAATATTTTTTAATATTTATTAAATATAATAAAGTAGATTAGTGCTTACTATAGTAGATTTTTAATTTATCATATTATTTAAAAGCAATCTTTATGTAATATTATTAGTCTAAATACTTGAATATTATATATAATTTTTAAAAGCTAAGTAATTTTCATTAGTTTCTCTATTATTTATTTAACTTATTAATAAAACTTTTTAAAATCTCATTTTTATTAAAAATATATTATCTACTAGTAGATATTATTATTAAAAACTGAATAAAATAAGATTTCTTTTTAATAAATCTTTTTAGATGTGCCCGTTAATTTTAAGAAATTGTTAATTTTCATAATAAGATTATTAATTATTTAACTTTTTTATTTTAATATGAATTGTTTATTAATTACTCCTTTACTGAGTTAAGTTGAAATGTTCTTATAAATTAATTTTATATAGATAACTAGACCTATTATTTTGAAGTTTAATGTTCTATAATTAATATTATTTATACATTAATTTTAATATAAATTATTTTATTTAAGAATATAAAAATATACTAGACTTATTTATTGGAAATATCAATAAATTTTTAATTTATCTTAATCTTTGTTTAGATATTATTAAACTAGTTAAAAAGCTTATTTTAATCTTTCTAATTAGAAACTTTAGACTTTTTAATTTAAAAGAAATCAATAGTAGTAAAAATATTTCAGGAAATATTTAAAAATATAAAAATTAATTATTAGTAAATTATTTAACTTACTTTAGATTAGCCCTAATCTTATTATTTATTATATCATCTTATTAAAAAATAATATATCATATCTTAGTATTTCATATTTTTAATTTATTTTATCTATCTCACTAATTGAGACGGCCGTTCAACATAATAAAATAATGTCGTATTGGTGCTAACTACTCTAGAAATTTAAGTGTAAGAAGGGAAAAAGGAAAATAACAAATATTATAAGTATTTATTTGAAGAAAATAATAATAAATAATAATAAGATAAATAAAATAAACATAGTCACGTACTTTTAAATAGAGTTGTTAAATAGAGTTACTATTATATTACTTTTTTATTTAAGTCTAATTATTTTTAGTTAAAAGAATATTGTTATCTTCATAATCTATAGTAAATTTATTATTTTCTACCACAGTAATCTATATAAGAAATTATTTAGATAATTTAAAGTAATTCGGGTAGCAGATATAAAAATTATATAAATAAAAAGATATATTCTTAAAATTACTAGCAGAGTATTACATATAGTTATTTTTATTAAATTTTATCTATTTAATACGGTATTATAAAATTTTCATTTATAAATATTTTTTTAAGATTTGTTCCGCCTCCTATTCAGTATAATTATTAACTTTAATTAGAGAAATCTAGTCCAAAATCTATCTAGATAGTAGTTCTAAAGTCCCGCAAAGACTGAGTTTATTAAGATAAAAAACAGGATAGACCTTTATATTATTAAATAATTAAAATTAAAATATATAACTAATTTTCTTAGTAATAGTTATTAGACTGTACTAGCTTTTTAATAACTTCTAGAATAATTAATTCAAGTACTAGTTTCTAGTATCTATATAAATCTTATTTTTAATATCAAAATTCACGGGTCAGTGCTGTTGGTTAACTATATAAATCTAAATTTATTAAATAACTTATATATCTCTATTAATTTTTATATTTATTTTATATAACAGGCTAGAGCTTAAGCTTATTATTAATTAATAGTATCTATAATAAAAATTTAGAGGTATCTAATTAAAAAAGTATAAAACTTATATTTTTATTTAATTATAAAAAATAATAATTTTATAGATTCTTAGAGCAGGGCTGCAAAAATAAAATTAATTAATAATAAAAATTTAATTAGTTATTTTAATAGTAGTTTATAAAAGAAATAAATCTTTACACTATTTACTGGTTAACAATTTCAATTTATCTATTAATTTAAAAAAAAGTATATTGTTAAAAATTTAAACTTCATCTATAGTATATAATATAATTTATTCTAGAATTCTAATATAAATTATTTTTTTCAATTTAATATAATTATATCTAGAAATTTTAATTAAGAATATATATTTTTTAAAAAGAGCTAGACTATATCTTATATAGATATAGTTTTTATAGATAATATTGAAATATTTTATTTACTTAGCCAGTTTATTATAATAAATATAGTATTAAAACTATAATAATCTTTTAAAGATATTTAAAAATTTATTAATAAATATTATTTTAGATAGTCTAGAATTAACAGAAGTTATTTAAGTTCTAAAAAAATTTTATTTTATATTTTTTTACTTATAAATTAAATAGTTATCTAGGTAATAATATATATCTTAGTTCTAAATATCTTATAATCTTAGTAATATTAGTATTTTATAAGATTTAGTATCTTTATTTAGTCTGAATACGTAAATAATAGTTAACAGAAAATTTTATTTAATAAGTAAATATATGTCTCTGTTATCTAAAACTATTAATAAATTATTAAAAAATATAAATCTATTTTTTAAAATATATTTTCTTTTATTATAATAAGTTTATTTCTAGTAAAGCTCTAGAAAAATATAGTCTTGATTAATTATTAAAAAATAGTTTATAATCTACAAATATTTCTTTATGGGGATAAAGACTGTTAATAATTTAAAAACTATTAAAAAAAATTTATTTATAGTATTATATTAGGGCTTACTTACTACCATTCTTATAAGTTAATATATTTATTAAAATATTATATTTTTTAAAATGGAATTAGATTAACTAATAATATTAAAAAAATTTCTGCCTACTATATTTAAAAGATATTTAATCTCTTAAATAGTTATAAAATACTCTAAGGCTAAATAGTTAATTAAGATTCTAAAATAATCTATATATTAGAGTTTTTTTTAATTCTAGTTATTATTTCTCTAAGATATAAATAATTATTAATAGTTTTTATTATAAATATCATAGTTATATTCTACAGAAAATATAATCTTAGAATAATAATTTATTAAATATTAAATCTTATTTATTAGCTATAAGAATACTTCTATAATAATTCTATTAGAAATATTTATTATAATATAAATAGAAAATGTAGGATTGTAATAAATAAAAATAATAATTAAAAATAATATTTTTTAAAATATTTTAAACATTTTAGTATAAATATAATTTTAATTAAAAATAATATTTTTTCAGGTTAATTGTGTTAGGGATTATATTATTTATTATAAGTTTTAGAAATTATAAAAGTTTAAAAATAATTAAATCTTTTATATAATTATTAGGGTCTTCTACTCAGTAATAATTATAATTTTTAATAAATTTATTTAAATATTATTAATAATAATAATAAACTTAAAAAACTTAGTCTTTATAATATATAATTTATACTTATAAATAATAGTTTATAAGCCTGTAGCTTATAATATCTTAAATACTAAATATATATATAATTTATATTTACTTATATTATTACTATAAATTAATATATTATTAATATAAACTATAATAAACTTGTCTAAGTACTTTATTAAGATTTTATTAATAAGTTATTAAAAAGTAGTAAGTCTATTAATAAAATTAAATAAAAAAATTTAATACTTAAATAAGCTATATTATATTTAAAAAATTATAAGATCTTTTAAAACAGGATGTTTTTAGATCTAGTAGAAGTTTTATTATATATTAAATTTAATAAAAATCTTAGTATTATATAAGTAGTTTATTATTTTATTAATAAGGAATAAAAGATACAGATTTTTTTTAATTAAAATATTTAATTTTTAATAATTTATATAAAAATAGAGGCTTCCTCCGGACTTTTACATTATTAGAATAAAGAATATAAAAAATATAAAATTTAATATAATAAATCTTTTAACTAGATTTTCTATAATATAATCGTGGAGGGTCTGTATTTTTTATTATTATTTTATAAAAATAAATAATATCTAGAAAATTCTTATTTTCTAGTTAAATCTTATAATTATAGTACTAGAATAGAGATAATATATAAAATATTTTTAAAAAAAAATTTATTAAATTATAGTATTACTTAAGAAAGACTTTCTTAATTTTATTTTTTTTATTTATATATAGAATCTCCAGTTTCTCTGTAAAAGTTTTTTTAATAATATTAAATAATATAATAAAAATCTCTATCTCTATATTTTTTAAATATTATTAGAAACTAGCTATTCTAATAAAAATTATCTCTCTATAGAAGAGTCTAATTAGGGTAGGCTTTTATTTAGGCTTTAAAATTCTAAGAAAAAGATAATACTAGTAGTTTTCTTTATCTAGATTATATTCTATTTTTTATTAAAGCCTTGCACGGGCTAATTTAATTAATATAAAAAAAATCAATAATAATTATAAAGATTTTAACTATTTATTTTTTAATTATATTTTATAATTTTTTAGATTATATCTTATTAATACTTACAATCTATTAAAGACTATTCTAAAGTAGTCTAGACAATATTTATAAGAAATCTAGTTTTTATTTTATTTTTTAATATTAACTGGCTTGGCCAGATCAGTTAATAATTCTAATAATTTAATAAAATATTATATTTAATAAATTATATTTTTTTAAAAATTGTATCATACCTTTCCAGGTCTAGTATAAAAAAAAATATTTAAAAATTTATAATTATTAACTATAAAATTTAATTAGATTATATATATTAGATTAGTAGTTTATTATAATTAAAATTTATAATTAAAGTTACTTTACTTAAGAATAATATTAAGATTTTAAATATTAGATTATTTTAATAGTAAATTAATTATTTATTACTAAGTAAGTATTAGCTCTGGAATTAATAAATATATAAATAAAAATAATATTATTATTTTTAAAAAATAGAATAATAATTATAAAACTATTACTATTATTTTCTAGTAAAATCTTATAAATTTATTATATTTATTTAAACTTCTAGCTCGCGTAGAATAAAGATTCTTTTTAAATATTATCTTTTATTAATTTAGGTTTCTTTATAAGAGCTTCTATAGCTTTTATTTATATAATTTATTTTTAAAATATTCTTTACTTTTATGGCCGGGCTTCTTGTAGTAAAAATATTTTTTATTTTTTATTAATATTTTTCTAATCTTTGGCTTTATATTAGAAGCTTAGATTAGAGATTTAGAGGAAGTGTTTATAATATTTAAAATAACAATAAAAGAATAAGATATATGAAACTTAGTATAATCTTTAACTATTATAAAATTACTTTTAGTATGTCTCTAAATTTATTCTTTAATTATATTTATAGAGTTAGTATATTATTTTATAAATTTTTTAAAATTTTTATTATTATAATTATACGTAGTAAGATCCTGAAGCTTAATAAAAAGTTTACTATAAAAATTATTTTTTTAAATATTTTTATTAACTCCAGCTTCGACTGTAAGATGATAAAAAATTAAAATAAAAATATAAAACTTATCTTTAATATTTATTTATAAATCTTAGTACTGGCAATGGGTATTATAAACTTTATTAGAATTAATAAAAATAGTTTTTAAGTATTTAAATATATTATCTGAATTAAGAAAGAGATTAGTAGTATTAAAATAAAAATATAAAATAAAATATTTTTTAATAATATTCTGATATCAGCTAATAACATAAATTTTATATATAGTAAAAATATTATATTAATTAATATAAGTTTCTAATTTTTACTATATAGTAAAAATCTAGTTTTTATAAATTAGATTCTCACTATTACTGAATAGAGAAGGATCTGGAATCTTTATAAATTTCTTTTTTTTTATAAAAATATTTTAATTTAAATATAGTTATTATTATAATACTTATACAGCAAAGCAGTCTTATTCTTTAATAAATTATTTAATTTTTTAGACTTACTAATCTTACTAGTCTAGAAGAATATCTCTTTTAATCTCTAGATTATTAAAAATCTTTAAAAGGATCTTGAAGGTCCGCTTCAGGTCTTTTTTATATTAGTTATTAAATTTAGTCTAATTAAATCTATTTTTCCAGTCTGGTTTGTCAGGCAGTATTATAAAAAGTTTTTAATTATTTTTAAGATTAAGAGTCTAGCTACTTTCTCTAATTATTTTATTTATTTAGTTGGTTGTTTGATTAGTTAGATAGGTTTTTTAGCTATTAGGTGTTACTAAGAATGTCGGATGGAGATTATAAATAGTTTAGTAAAAGCTAGCTGTATATAATAATAGAAAGAAATAAAAAAAAATATTTAAAATTATAAGACGGCTATTTAATGTAATAAAATAAGGTTAGATTAGTACTAACTACTCTAGAAATTTAAGTATAAGGAGAGAAAATGAAAAATAAGAAATATTATAGGCACTTGCTTGAAGAAAATAATAGTAATTGATTGATAGTAAAATAAATATAGTCATGTACTTCTAAACAGAGCCGCTCAACAGAGCTGCTGTCACATTAATTATTCTATTAAATTTATTTAAACACAATCTTTTTAATTAAAGATAATTATTATTTTATAGTAATTATTCATTATCAACTCTTCTAATTAATGTAAGCTTTTCATGATAAATGAATTAAAGATTATTATAGATTAAAAAGTTTAATAATTATATAATATATAATAGTCTAAAAAGAAACCAAAATCATTAGAGAGCTATCTAATAATAAATAATTATAATTATTTTATAGACCTTCTTTTATATATCCTTAGAGGGTCCCTTTAAAACCCTTTTTTTAGAATATTTCTTTATTCTTTTAATGAATTATTTTAAGAATCTTTTTCTTCTTTATAAACCGGGTACTAGATAGGCCGGAACAGGAATATTCCAGTCCTAATGGCTGATAGGGTCTAACCCTTGTCAGAGATCATATACTAGATAGTTAGACTTAATAGTAATTTTTACTTCTTAATTTAAAAAAATATACTATAATAATACTTTCTTTTTCTTTAAGCTAAACTTCTATAAGATAAATATTAGGATTTATATAAGTAATAATAATAAAAGTTTCTAGTAATCTAGTAAATATTTTCTTAGTATTCTATAGATTTATTATAAGGATCAATATATTTTATTTATTTAATGAAATATACTAATTCAAAATAATCTTGTTCCTACTAATTTGAAAAGACTTTAATATATTTTTAATTTTTTATTTTTTAAGTTTATTGGCTTTAATAAAAGGGGGAGAAAACTAATATTAATCTAGTTATAAATCAGTATTAATAAGAATAAATAATTTTATATTAAATCTTAAATAAATCTTTATATTTAGTAAAGGTTTTAGATAATAAATATAAAAATTAATACTTTCTTTAATAATTAAATAAAGTATTTTAGTTAAGCTTTTTACTAGATTACAAGATCTTAATAAATTAAATATTTAGTTAGACTTTCAATCTCCTTAAAATCTTTAATTAAAATAATACTTTTTATTAGTTAATTTTATATATTTAGTCTAAATTATAGTTTTCTTAACTATTATAAATTTAATAACAATATATACTTTTATGGTAAATTATTCTATATCTTTAAAAATAAATTGGTTTAGTATACATATAGACTTAAACTTTATTTATAGGTAGAAACTATAGTAAAAATAATATAATTTTAATAAAATTAAAATAAATAATATTTAAAGTAAACTTAATTAAAAAATTTAGTTATTTTTATTATTCTATAAATAATTTATGTACGTATATAAATATTGTTTTAATATAATATTTATCTATTCCACCTAATTCTTAGTTCAAGGGTAATAAGGGATTAATAATTAATTAATCATATTTAAATATAATAGTAAAACTTTTTAGAATTTAGTTATAAACTAGGATTTTAAATCATATATTATTAAGTAAAAAGCTTTTTATGATTTTTATATATATTATATGTATATTATAGTTATTGTGATAATAATAATAATAAAATATTGATATATTAAATACTTTATTTTAATAAATTTATTAATAGTTTTTAATATAATATTATATTCTTAACCTTTACAAAATATATAACAAAGTCTATAAATATATCTAGCTAGATATATTTAAAAATGAATAAGAGTTTTAGAATTTCTTTCTAATTTCTGAAATAGAGTAATACAATAGTAAAATTAATATCTTTTAATTTATTATTTTATATAATAATAGAGATTAAGCTAGTAGTATTTCAGGACTAAAAATTTATACTTATAAAATCTTTTAAAGTATTTAAAAAATAACTTATTATATATTGGTTAATTGAACTTAGTTTATAGCTCTTTATGTTTAGAGATTTGAAATTAATTTTTATATAATAATAATTTTCTTCTGTAAAAATTAAAAATATTCAAATAGCAGTTTTTACTAATTGTTAAAATCTTAAATATATTTTATATTAATTTATTTATTGTATATATATTTTATAAGATGGTTCAGGTTCCTAGTAATTATTATAATTTTTATTTATTATTAAATATTATAGTATTCTAGAAATTGATTATTAAGATTAGAATATTTTCAGAAAAATCCTTTTTAGAATCATTTTATATAAATGATTAATTGTATCTTAAAAAAGTTTTATATTAATAAATATATTATATGAAACTTTTTTTGATAATTTTAAGTTCTAGATTTTTTAATATAATTAAAGAAGCAGGTAGGATTTAAAAAAATTTTATATTTATTAAATATATTTTATTTTAATAGACTCAAGTTCTAGATATCTTTCTATTAAAAAAAACAAATAATTTAGACATATTTTTTATCTTAGTATTATCTAGCTCTAGTATAATAGTTATTTTCTTTTTGAAAAAACCTTTTAGGTATCTAATCAAACTCTCAGATTTAGTTCTATATAGTAATCTAGATAATATACAATTCTAAAATTAAAATAAAATAAAGATTTAGGTTATTAGGCCTAGTAATAATTGAAAAATTTAATTAATATAAAATGTTCTTAAGTATAATAGTTAACAATGATCTAGATTAAAGATAGAATATTCTTAAGTTCAAAATACTATTCTTTAAATTAATAAATAGTTATAAGTAATTTTTTCTTATATATCTTATACTTATATTTAGTTAAGAAATATGTTGAAAGACAGATTATAAAATATAATATTTTATTCTCATTATACTAAGATAACATCGCAATAGAGATATAATTAAAAATACTAGTTTTGAATATTATTTTATATATTTAATTAAATAGTTATCAAATAGTTAGAGTAGAGGGACTTTCGTAAAAGATTTTTTTTTAATAATTTAAAAAGTTTTAACATATAAAAATCTAAATAAAATAATAAGTTTTAAAAGATTAAAATAAAATAGTACTAAATGTTACTAAATCTTTAAAGCATTTATATATTCATAATATAGACTAAAATAAATTATTTAATAATAATTTTAATTTTTTCTAGATTTATATAAAATCAGTTACGGTCTATAATTAATCTTAATAATTTTATTTTAAGAATAATAAATCTATATTTTAATGTTTTAATAAGAATTAAAATTTTATATAAATATATAAGAATTAGCTGGTTTTGCTTCACGTATTTTATTTCAATATAATTATAAATTGAAATATTATTTGAATAAATTATATAAAAAATATTTAGATAATACTATAATATATTATTAGTATAATATTAAAAAAAAATAAAAACTTGTATTAATGTACAGAACATTACCAAAAATTAATAAACTAAGCAGGGCATAGAATATTATTAATTGTTTTTAATTTTTATTAATTTAAATATTATTATGAATACTATTAATATTAATTTTAATAAAGTAATATATTCTTTTTAAGTTATATAATGATCTGTCTATAAATAGGAACAGATAATAATCTTTAATAAAAATAGTATTTAAGATATAATAATTTATATAGAAGCTAAATCTTTGTTTAAATTTTTTAATAAATAGGACTAATAAAAATAATAAATCATGAGTTTAAGTAAATATTTTTTGGATTTTTAAATAATTATTTATGACACATTTATAATTTATTCCAGAATATATTATATAAGAAATCAAATAAAATATCTTTTCTTTCTCTAACATAATAATATAGTTATAATTATAATAAAGATTCTTTTTTTATATTTTCTTGAATAAGAAAACATTTATAAAATTTTATATTAGAGGTAAATTATAGAATAATAGTAATTTAATTTATAATAATATTAGAAATTAAATAATTCTAACATGCGTAAGCTGTATAGACTATAATAAAAATTAAAAATTATTTTTTCTTTAAAATAAAAAGAAATATATATATTAAATAAGTATATATCAGAACATTGTATAAAGAATAGATTTTAATTAGTTAAATAAATTTATTAGATTATTTATAATAATATAAATTAATAAATTAAATAATATACTTAATAAACTTTATCCACAGATTATATATATTTAATTATAATAAATTGAATATAATTAAAAGATAAATTAGCGAGATAATTATAAATAATATATATTTTTATATAATTATATATCTTCAAAATCAAATAACTATAATAAATAATTATTTTAGTCTTATTTTTCTATCCATTAATTAACCAGTAGATCTTATAATAAACCTTAAATACTTTGAGAAATATAGGGATAAGTAATATATTTTTATTTAATTTTTATTTATAATATATGATATTAAATAATTAATATTAAATATTATATATATCATTATTCTATAATTACCAGAGTTTAATATAATAAATATAATTATTAAATCAGTTTTCTACAGTATTTCTTCAATAGAAAATTCTCTAATAATAATTTTTCAAAAAATATAAATATATATAATTATAATTCTCTAGTAGTAGTTCAAATTTAATATATATAAATTAATTATTTACTCAAAATAAAAAAATATAATTATCTAAATAAGATTATAGTCCATAACTACAAGATAAATATAGAAAATCTTATATGAAATAAATTTAAGATTTGTTTTGTTAAGGTCTTAATCAGCATAAGTTATACTTAATAATAAAAAAATTAAATGTATTTAAATGAAAATAGATAAAATATAAAATCAATTTATTTAGGAAAAATATCAGGCTTAAGAGAATTATACATTAAATATTAATTAAAATTATAATAAACATATCTTGTTTTATGTTTTTAGTCAGCCTGGGTTGTGGAATAATATAATAAATAAATAATAAATCTATAATATTATAATCTGAAAAATTAATCTTAGATTAGAAGTTTTTATAAAAGGTTTTTACTAAATTCTTCTAGTAACTAGAGATATATTATACTGAATATTAATTAATTGTTATAAGATTTGAAAACTACATTAAGACACGGTAATTCTTTTTAAAAAATATATTATTTAAAAATTTTACATAAAAATTTTAATTAATACCATCCTTGGGAATGATTAAAAGAAAATTCAAGTATAAATAAATTTTATAAATTACTTTTTTATACTTATTAAAATATATTATAAATTTAAAATTTATTTATCATATGTAGTGTGGCTCCTGCTAAATATTATAAATATAATTAGAGGTTTGAAAATATATTTAAATATTTTTAAAATACCTATAAAATTATTGTAATATAATAACTATCTTCTATAGAAAATTGAATCTAGATATAAAAGGTTTTAATTATTTAATTATATATATCTTACAGGAAGTAGCAGTAGGATAATAATTATAGTTAATATTTCTTTTTATTTCAATTTAAGAATTAAACTAATTGAGATCGGAATAATTATCTTTAAATTTACCAAAATTAAATAAATATTTGAAGAGAAAAGTAAAAATAAAAATATAAAATTAATTAATATAATTTTATCTATTAGAGAGATCACAGGCTTTTTAATAATAAATTCTAGGATTAAAGTAGGAATATTATTTATTTTATAAAATTAAAATCTACTTAATCATAATCTTTTTCATAATTAAAATATTAATTAATAATCAATGATAAAAATTTACTAGATTTAATACACACTTATTATAATTTAAATATTAAAATTATAGTATTAAAATAATTTTATTTACTTATATATCTATAATAAAAATTAATATTTATTTATAATAACTACATTATTTTTTAATGAATTCTAAAATATACTAGACTAATTCAATTAGTCTATTAAGATTAATCAGAGATTATAGAATGAATAGTACTATACTAAGACAGAAACTATATAGTATTAAAATGTAAATGAACTAGATATTAGAATAATAGATTTAAATAATAAACTTATAATAATTATTAACAATAATTAATATTTTAAATAGATACTAGACTAATTACTAGTCAAGTCATGTATACTATAGACTTATAAATATAATATAATTTAAAGTTATGAATAATATTTAGGAAATAGGTAGCTTTTATCCTTATCTAAAGATCATATACCAGGTGGTTAGGCTTAGCAGTATCTCCTGCTTTCTGACTTAGGGGGTTACACTATGACAAGATAGATATTATACTTTAAATAATTTTATGGATATTTTGAATATATTTAAATATACTTTTGAAATTTTAACTGCGCTTATAATATTTAATAAAAATTATATTATTTATAGTAAAAGAATTATAAACTTATAATATATTTTATTAAATTTAAAAATTAGTTTACACAATTTAGTTATAGTCTAATTCTCTAATAACTATTTTTTTTAACTAAGAGTTTCATAGTATATTTTTAAATAATATATTTCAAGAAAAAGTATTACAATTCAATCTATTTTCATAGAATCTAGATAATTATAAAAATATCAATTTAATTTTTAAAATTATTTATAGAGTTTAATAAATATCTAATATAGTATATTTATAATAATTAAAGAAATTCTATAGAATATATATATAGATATTTTTAATCAAAGATTAAGTATTCTAGATTATAATTTTATAAATTTATTATTTATTTATTTTTTATGCCGCAGAACTACGTAAAATAATATTCTTATTATAATTTTAATATTTAATTAATAATTAGTTAAAATTTAATATTTTTAATAAATTAATTATGTAATATATTAATTTTTATTAAAAAATAATCCATATTATTAATTAATACTAGATAAACCCCTAGTAAACCAAATTTTAAATTTATTTTATTTAAGATTTTTAATACTAGTCTTATACCTAAAGATTGTAATATTAATTAATAAATTATATTATATTAATCTTGGTAAGTAGTTAGCAAATTTATACATAATTTAAATTATTATTAAAAACATATTATGTCTTTATATTTTTTATAATTTTCTGATTAGAAGACTCTGTATGAAGAAAGAATTTCAAAACACTAATTTAATAATTATATGTATTATATTAAATTTTTATAAGGAAAGAATTATTAGATATATAATTTGTAATATCAATTATTTTAATATATTATATTATAAAAAGTTAGAAATTTATTATTTATTTTTATATTTTTTAAAAAGTTTAAAATTTATTATAAGATTTAACAGCCAAGTAAAATTATAATACTTATTTATCATATTTATATAATTTTATAAATACATAACTATATAACAGGAATCATTTTATCTTTAATTACCTAGCTAGCTCATTGTAAAATTTCATTGAATTTACTATAATTAAAAATCTATAATTCTTAAATGAATTTTACTAAGTATATTATTTAATTTAGTAATTTATATTATTATAAATACTAGAATATATTTATGTTATTAAACTAAGATCTGTGCCTAATATAATATCTTTATTTATATTTATTTCATATTTATTTATTATATTTTATCTATTTTTTAAAAGTTAGAATATATTTTAGTTTTTAATATAATATATATAATCTATACGCGCTAAAATTATTTGATTCGTATTAATATTATATTTAAATTGAATAAATATTATTCAATAATCTACTAATATTTCTAGAGGATTCTATATGATTAAATAAGTTTAAAAACTTTATAGATATTCTTTTATTTAGTAAGGTATAGAAATTTCTTAATTATTGTAATTATAATTATATTACTATTCTAGGAAATAAAGTTTATTTAGTTTATATTGAATATATTTTAAAATATATTCCAACCCTTTTATAAATAATTATTTAAAATTTTGAAAAAACAATTGTTATTTATTTCAACTTATTACTTACTATCTTATAAATTCTATTTATTAAGAAATCTAGAAAAGGATTTAGGTATTATATAGTTATTATATAATAAATATAATTTTTATTAAATATTATTATTTATTTTTACTTATAATAGAAACTTCAAATAGATTAAAAAGAATATATTATTTTATTAAAACTAATTTTATTAAAAATCTTCATAATATCTAAATTATTAAAGGATATAAATAATCAATAATATTATATATTGATTCTAATCTATATAAATTACTTGTTATAACTTTTAAATTAATAATTTATTTTTTAATATTCAATTAATAATATATTTAATTAATATTTTAATTTATAGTTATATTTAACGAGAATACCTAGTTTATTTAAATAAGTTTTATAAAATTATATAACATTAAATTTTTATTAAAACATTAAAATATAAGTTGATTATTTCTAAAATTAAATTATTAAATTAATTATAGATTATAAGAGATTTTATATAGACTTAAAAAAACTGAAAGTATTATAAAATAATTTGTTCTACTCTATATTATAAGTAGATAAGTATTTAGAATTTAATAATTTTTATTATTATTTTATTTGTAAATTTTTAAAAATTATTATTTTTATCTAGACTCTTACATACTAGAATGTTTAAGACTATTTAAAAAGGTTTCACTTAAAGTCTTAGTACTCTAGCTATTTAATCAAATTTATAAACTAATACTAAAAATTAATATTTTTAATTATATTTTTTAATAAAGTTTTGTCTTAGAATAGTAAGAATAAATTATTATATTTTATCATCTTCTTTTCAAATCTTTTTGATCGAATATAATTGTAAGATATATAAAAAGATTTATTTATAATTATTTATTACTTTAATTGATAATATTCTAAATTTAAGAATACTTTATTTCTAATCTAGATTATTACTAAATATTATAATCTAGAGTATTTTATATCAAATAAATCTTTAACTTACTATTAAATGTAATGGTTCAAATTTCTATTTTATTCAAATTTTAAAATTATATATATACTATTTTTAGTATTATACTATAGAATTAAGATTGATAACTTAATCAAAAGATTAAAATCTTTTTGAAGAAAAAAAATAATTACTATATTAAAACTAGATTATAGTAAAATACCAAAAATCTAGATTTTACTTATTTACTTGCTCAGAATAAAAAGGTTTAAAATATAATAATATCAAAAAGATTTATAAATAATAAATTTAGAATATTTTTAAATTTTATACATTTTTTCAGATTGAAAAGGATCTAAAATCTAAGATTATTTAAAGAAATATTGTATTGATAAATATAAAATAGTCTTTAATTTTAAATAATTATTTATAAAAGAAGAATTTTAAAAGAACTTTCTAGGAGTATCCTAATCTTAATAAGTTACTTTTAGAATAGTATGATTTTTAAAATAAATAAAATTTATAATTCTTATTAAATATTTAAATTATTTTATAAGATATATATACAAGACAGATAAATAAATATAACAAATATTAAAAATATTAATACATAATAAAGTTTACTATTTAAATATCTTTTTAATCTTTTATAAAAAAAGGATCATCATTTTATAGAAATTATCTTTAGGTTTCCGAGAATCCGAGTATGATAATTTAAAATTTAAATTAATTTAGTATATAATAAATTATTTCTGGAATAGGTTAAGATATTTCCTTATATATAAATTTCCAATTTAAAAATATTATTGATCTTATTTCTACTACTATATAAAATAATACAAAAGTATTATTATATTTATTGTTATATTGTTTTATTTTAAGAAATTAGACCGCAATTTTTTGAATTCGTATTAATTTTTAAATATATTTCATAGGATATATCTATACATTTTATTGTATATTTATTTAAGACTTGAAAATACGATAACATATTAGTAATTATCCAGAAATTTATTATTATAAAATACTTAATATTTTATAATTCCTTAATTAATATTACTATAGTAGCTATAATATATATATAGTATATATATAAAAGTTATATAATTTCTTTTACTTTATAGTATCGAATTGAGGTTCCTAACTTTCAGTTAAACTCTAGAAGAGTCTAGTCAAATACTTTAATATTATTAAAATTATATTATTCTTTACTACGTCAGCGTTATTGCTTTTATCTCAAAATAAAATTTAAATTTATAGCAATTTTAAATGAATTTTTTGCTAGAGATGTAGACTAATTTACTATAAATAGTGATACCCCAGTTCGGTTTTTTTAGGGTAGTTTGGTTAGAAAATGTCCGAACCGTACCGTAAAATGCGATTACTAACTATAAAAATACAATAATTACAATTGAAATGAAATATATAAAATAAATTGATAAATGATAATATTCTAGCTAAAGATTTCGAAAAAATTAGGAAGTTAAATTAAATACTTAATTTATGAAGCTTTTATAGTTTATTAAGAAATTTGATTAAAATATTTAGATATTTTTTTAATCAAACAAATTATTTTAAAAATTAGTTTTAATAAATATATCTTATTCGAGAAATAGATTAGATTAATTATATTATTCGATCTATAATATACTTATAGATAGATAAACTTTGAATTATAAAAACAAAAGAATCAGATTTGCTAAAAGATCTATAGCTATATAAATTATGTTAAAATTGAAGATTTCTAAAAAGTATATATCTATAAGTATTTATTATTTAGAAAAATCTTAATTTATATATATTTTTATTAAAATAAATGTTTCTTCAATTTTTCAATTATTAAAGGTATTTTAAATTAGTTTTAAACCATCTATGAGAAATTAAAACTAACTTATTATAGCTAAAAATAATTTTTAAATTTTATAAAATTTATTATTATTGTTGATTTATTTTAATTAGTATTTATGTTTTTAATAGTAAAAGTCTAAAGTTTTATTTAAATAAAAAGAAACTATACTATTAATTCTTGATAAAGTTATTAAACCGTATATATATTAAAATGAATTGAAATATTCAAATAAGTTTTAATATATAAGAATATTCTAACCAGGAAATAACTTATGAAAAAGAAATAAATAAAAACAATTATTATATTATAAATATTTATTTATAAAATTGCTTATTATAATACTAATAACCTTTTTTAAATAAATTATAAAAACTTACATTAGAAATCCAAAAATCTATGTATCTTGAATAATTATAAATTAAGATCCTACATAGTTATAAAATTATATAATAATTTTATTATAAAATAGTTTATAATTAAAAATATATAGTTTCACTATTATAGAGATTTTAATAAATAAAAATGAATAAATTTATATAAATATGTTATAAGATTCATATTCTGCGAAGAAAAAACATAATTGATTAAAAATAATAAGAAACTTTCAAATTTATTATTAATTTTTATAAAACTATAAAAAAAGTAATAATAAATTTTATTATTAATCTATCTATAAATACTAGTACTATAAAGAGTTTCTAAAAATTCTTTAGTAAAATCTTATTAATTATAAACTCGTATAATGAAATAACTTATTTTATTCTTTTATAAAAAGATCAAGACAGAGGAGATCTCGCGAGAATTTTTTTAAAAGAAATTTCCTAATTATATAGAATATCTATAAAAATTATTATAAATATAAATATATTGTATAGAAAAGCTTTAATAAAATTTGATATGTATTTTAATAATTAAATAGAGATTAAATACCATGTTTTATCTATAAATTAAGAGTTATATTAAATAATTATATAGATCTTTTATTACTTACGGAATTTATATATAATGATATTCTATAAGGAATAATTTAAAAAATAGTATTTAATTTTATCTTTCGAAAATATTTATAAATAATCAAAACAAATTACTGTAGGAAAAATTTATAATAAAATAAGAATTCTAAGAAGAATTAAAAAAAGGTAAAAAATATATAAATATAAAAAAAATCTAAATATTATATATAAGAAGAAAAAAAGATTTTATAACTATATAGAATAGTTTAAAAACTTTATGATAAACTAGATAGTCTGATTATTAATAAAACATTTATAATAAAAATAAATTAATAAAAACCTAAGTTTATAGTATAAAGCATCTTATTATATAAATAAATTAATACATAAGTATATAAATTATAGTTATTTATAAAAATATGAATTTGTACTATTTTTTATCTATTACGACTCCGCGAATATTATAAAAAAGATTTTTATATAATAACTCTTTTTATAAAATAAAATTTTAAATATTATCTAAAGATACTGATAGTCTTATAATAAGAAATTTAGATTATAAAATTACTAATTAAAAAAATTATTTTAGTTAAACAATATCTAGAATCTAGCTATATTTCTATACTATTTATAAATTAAATAAATACAATTAAAATTAAAGTAATAATTTACTTAAAATAAATTACAGGGGATAGTCATGTAATAAAAACTATAAATAGGTTTCTAGATTATAATAAAAATAATAATAATAATATATTTATTTAAACAAATAATATCTCGAACTGACTACTTCTTGATTAATTAGATGAATTGAAAAATCTTTAATATAGAAAATAATATTTTATTATAAGTTAATCTAGTAAGATTTTTCTTTATATTCTTCTAAAGTATCCCGCTAGTAGATTATAAAAATAAAAATATAAAATTATCAATATAAAGGTTCGAATAAAAGTGTATAAAAATAAGATTTAAAATAAAGTTGTTCTATTAAGATAATATGTTAAGTTTTCTAATTATATAATTATTGGGAAATACTTATTTTTTAATAATTAACCTCTAGATTCTTATCTTATAAGTATAAGATTGAATCTTAAAATTTTTAAAAATTATAATTAAATATATACCTTTTCATATATACATGTATTATTATAGATTTAAAATAAATATAATATAAATTTGTTTAAATGATTTAATTAGCTACTTTTATAACAGCTTATTCTTATTAATTATTCAAATTTAATATTATAGAATTATTAAATTTAAAATTTTAGTTTTACAAATTATAAGACTTAAATAAAAACCTTTTAAAATGAATTTTAAATAATGAAAAATAATATCTTCCTAATTGATTATTAAATTGAAATCTTCAATTTCTAGATTAGTATTAATTTATAAATAAGTTTTATAAATTCTTTTAAATAAGTTATCTATAGGATTAGGCGTTCCTGTTTAGTATTTGATAATAATATTAAGGACATTAAAAATATTAATTAATAGCTTTCATAATTATTGATTTTAATTTGATTACTATTAATTTTAATACAATATATGAAAGATTATAAGTTTACATAATTTAATAAAAATACAATAATATATTAAAAGATTTTTAATCTAAAATAATATAATTTAATTCTATATTAAAAGGTTTTTAAGATTGAAATATAACATAATAATATTATGTTTAATTATTTAGTTAAAATAAGTTATTACTTATACTTTCTTTAAAAATATTCGTCTCTAAATATATAAATTTTAATAAATAAGAGTAAATAAATACATTAAAAAGTCAATTAAAAAAATAATAATAAAATATTGAAATATATACCTTTCTATTAACAATATTTAAAGACTATTTTTTTAATTAATTAAACTTCGTAATATTGAGTAAAAAATAGAATATTATAAAAATAGTTTTTGAATATTATGTCTATAGAGATTCTAGAATCTTAAAAAATTTTAAATATTATAATAGCTTTTAGATTTTTTTAATAAATACAATTATTTATTTATTTAAGGTTTATAGACACTCGATCACATTCAATAATATAATTTAAGAACTTAATTAAAATATTTTCGAAATTCTATATCGAATTTAACTTTCTTAAAGCACTCGAGGTCTTAGTATAAATAATGAATATAAAGATCATAATTTATTAATGAATTAAAATATTATTAAGATACATAATCTAAACTATATTAGATAAATTTTATATAATATATATAACTAAGAAATATGATAGATATATTTATTACTCAAAAGTATAATTATATATTTATAATAATGATATTATATATAAAGTATTATTTTTTATTTATTTTTATATTTAAGATTAATTTAATAATAAAATATTTTTAATATAAATTTTTCAAAATAATTTCACGTCCAAGAGCCGGTCTGAGATTTATCAAACAAAAATGAAAAATAATCATTTCTAATAAAAATATTATTGAATTTAGAGTAGTCTATATAAAAATAAAAATTAATATTCTTGAAAAATCAAGTCCCCACAGGACTCTTAAAAAGTAATTAGAATTTAAATATAAACTTTTATTAATATATTTTTATAGTAAGTTAAATTCAGTTTTAACTAAAGAATAAATAAGATTATAAGATAATAATTTATTAAGATTCAAATAAATGATATAATTAGCAATATCAAAAGTAGATAATTATTGTAATAAATCTATAAATTATATATTTTAAGATACTTTTAATTTTTTTAAATATCGGTTTTATTTATATAAAAATACTTAATAATATTTTTAATTTATTATTAATTTTTAAATAGCAAGTATATATTGTCAGTGAATATATAAAATAAAAAAAAATCAAATATATTATTAATATGAAACTTATAATTTAATTATTATATTTAATATATGGACATTATTTATATTTATTAATATAGTTTAAAAATATCTATAAAACTAGTATATATAAATATTTAAAAAGCTATTAGGTCTAATAGTTAATTAACAATATTTTTATAAGTTAATTTATTTATTTATAACATATGATTTATTTTTAACTATTTTTAATAGTTTTATTTTTTTTTTCTATTATTATTATTACTCTAAATAAATATTATATATATAAGTATAGTTTACTATTATACTTTTTACTACTAAATACTAATTATATCAATCAAGTTTTAATTTTATAGTATTATTTAAATACCATTACTGATACTGCTAATAAGTAATATCTTAATATTCTTAATAATATAATTTTAAATAATAATAGTAATTATAAAATTTTTATAATAAATTTTTAAAATTATTAATCTTATTTTAAATTTTTATCTATATTTTATGTATCTGAAGAATGTTTAATCTTTATTATTTAAATCTTAATTTAAAAATAATACTAGTTAGATACATATAAATATTTTCTATTATTTTATATAAAATGAAATAATATATTCCTTAGTATATTTAGCCCATAATTAAAAGGTCTAAGAACAATTATATAAATTAATATTTTTATAAGATAAAAACCTAGTATAAGTAATTATTTAGTAATATTCTTTTATAATTTTGTTAATAATTCTTAATACTTTTTCTAAGAATTCTTAATATATTTTTATATATTTATTATATTTTTATTAAGAATTTATGAATTATATTTCTGAAATAATCTCTTCTATTTAATTACATGATAATCTTAACTATTCTATAATTAATAATTCTTAATTTATTGAATTTTCTTTTTTTTATTTAGTTCTAATATTAAAAATAATCTCTTATAATTTTTACTAATATTCTACAGCTATAATAGAAAGATATAAAATATATTATAGATTTAGCTATATTTCTTAAGTAAATAGAGATAATAAATAAACTTATAATCTAATCTATTTTAAAATTTAAAAAATTCTATAATTTATAGGACTAGCTTTCTCAATTTTTTAAATTATACATTCTAAATTAATAACTAAATTAAATTGTTTTTAAAGTAGAATGATTTTTTATACTTATTATAATATTGCTTTTATTTTTCTATAGCTGTTTACTAAGTCTTTTATAATTATTTTTTATTTATTCGGATTTTTTTTATTTTATATAGCCGGGACCTCTCACTATTGAAAATCAATTTTAATTTTAATATAAACTTTTGGTAAATAATTGTATTCTGTATATTATTATAGACAACTTAGATTAAATTCAGTAAAGTAAGTATTTTGAATAATATATTAAAATTTAATTTATTCTTTCTATTTAGCTATTGCTTTATAAATAAAATATTATGAAAATTTTCAAAATTATATAATTATTATAAATTAAATTTAATTAAAATTTACTTATAAATACTAAACCCTAGTTAGATATGATTTTATTAAAAAATCTAAAAACTAATTTAATTTATTAATAAAATAGCCCAACTAGATCTACAGCTATCAATACTAATAAAATAACCAAAGAAATAGTATTCTAAAAATAAATTAATAATAATAATAGTATTAATAACTTTTTTATAAAATAATTAAAAATAATTTTATAATGAAATCTATTACTAATTCTACAAAAGAATAAGGAAAGATTAATAAATATTTAAGATTATTATATAGCTAATATTTTAAAATTATATTATCTTAATTTATTGCATAACTTTAAATATTTATATTGATATTCCTATATAATATGTACTAATAAATTCTTTTATATGATAAATATTTATTTAAATCTTAAAATATATTATTAATAAATTATTATAACATAAATAAATAACTATTTATTACAGTATTTAGAAAATAGAATATAAAATTAATCTTCAAAATAAATATAGCTAATAATTTTTATAATCTAGTATTTTTAATTTAATTATTTCTATTAAATAGTAATTATTTGCTACTATATCTTTAAATCTTTATTTTGTAAATGTATAATTATTTGTTAGAATTTAGAATTATATATATCTAAATATAAAACTTTACAATATATATCTATAATACTATAAATTAAAAAAATATTTCTTTTTTAAAATAAAGATTTTTTAAATAGTTTAATTAATTATTTCTATATTAGCTCGACTATTAGGGTTTGTTTAATTTAATATAATATAAATATTAAATCCAAAATAATCCTATATATCTGAAGATTTAAACCAAATTTTTATTTTTATTTAATTTTTAATTATTAGAGATAATATACCAATAAAATGATTTAAATTTAAATTAAAACTGCTTTGTTAAAGAATAGACTTTATTTAGAATCTAATAAATACTTTAGAAGATTAATCTGTAAAATTTAATTTTTTTATTTTCTATTTAATTATATAATTATAAAAGGTTAGTTTTATAAATTATCAAGTTTACTTTTTATCATGTGTAGTTTAATATATAAAACATTATAAATTTGAATGATTAAATAAAAATTTAATTATTTAGAAAGTTTCCGAGATATTATTACTATGATTTAGAAAAATAAAGAATAGTAAATAATTTTCAATTTAAAATATTATAGTTGAGTTTAATATTAGAAAACCTTTGTAACTCAAAATTAAAAAATTAATATATATTTTTATTGTTAGATTAGAATACAATCCTATTTATTTTTTTAAATATATTAATTTCTAAATACTAAAGTTTCATGAGATTAAAATATAATTATAAAATACTTTATTTAAAGATAATAATTAACTAATAAAGAATTATTAATTTATGTAAATTTAAATAGATTGTTTTATTTCTCAATTAATTACTCCAGGGAGCAGAAAAATAAGAAATGATATAATATAAAAATAATCTTAAATATTTTATTTATGAAATTTATAGAATCTTAAGAAGTCTTAGATATTATAATAATTTCTAAAAAAAATTTAAAATAATATTATTTATTGAAGATCTATAGACACACTATTAGTATTAATAATATATTTTAACAATTCAATTTAAGATGGATAGAAAAACTAATTTAATAATTTTATATAAACATTGAATCTTTATAGTCTTTCTAGCACTTAACATATATATTTTATATAGAAATTATAATAAATAGATAAAAATATTATCTAAATATATGATATAAAAATTATGAAATAATACATGAAATATAGTATATATATAATTTTAGAAACTTACTAGATTATTAATTAAATTAAAAAAAATATAATTATATGTATTAAATATAAAATAATATTTTTTACTCGTCTTCTTTAATATAAATTTAGTAATAGATATTCTTAATATTAATTTTTAAAAAATATTTATTATTTAAAACTTTATTATGAATTTCTGAAATGAATTTGTGAAATGAATTTCTGAAATAAACAATAAAAATTATATTTAAATTCTCATAATTTATATAGAGATATAAGTTATTATTTTTTTTAATGAATAAGAACTTTTATATGACTTTTCAAAAGCTATGTTTAGCTTTATTCTAGATTCCTTTTAATATATTCTTATAGAATTTTAAATTTAGTTTACAAAAAGGAATATATAAAATTATATATAAATATTTTATTAAATTTACAATTAATAGTATAATCTGCAGGGCTATAAAAATAATTATAAAAAAAGGTTATAAAAAATATTCTAGATTTAAAGTTTAATTAATATTATTTCCAGATTTATTAATGAATTAAAAGATTGTTTTTTGGGTAGTTAAATATCTTTAAAAAATTTAATAATAATATATATTTTTATTAAATTTCAAATTATTTTAGTAAATTAAATAATGGAAAAAGGATTAATAATACATTAAATTATTATTATTAATTCTATATGGATAAGATGATATATAGATTTTAAAATATAATTATTAATAATAAAATAAGACTCCTATTTGGTTAAAGTTTTTTATTAATTTTCTTATGAATTATTTCAAAGTATAGTATAAATATTGTTTTATAAATTAATAATAGTAATAGATGTTTTTCATATTATACATAAGAATAATAATTTATTTAATAATTTTGATTTTAGATATAGTAATTAGAGTTTATTAAAAATTAATAATATTTATTTTAATATAATGATTCAAGTTTATAATAATTTCAAGACTAATTTAAATATAAATAAGAATATAAAAAATAATAAATAATCTCTATTATAGATAAAAAATTAAAATTATAGAATTTATTTTAATTCTTTTTAATTTTTTAAATTCTAATGAGAACTGGCAAGTCTTAATAGATTAAGATTTTAATTTTGAATAAAATAATAGTTTTGAAATATTAGATACTATTATATATAAAATATCATAACTAATTATTATTTTTTAGTAGAATTTTTCTTATAACTTAAAATATTATATTTAATAGATTTATTATTGGGGCTTTGGAAATACTTATATAATTTATAATTATTATTATATTATTATTTGATTTATATTTGTTTTATTATTTTAGTTTATAATAATAAATAATAATAAATATTATTTTATTTTATTTTTTGGATAGACGCGGGGCATACTTTTAAATATAATAATTTAAATATAATAATTTAAATTTAATAATAATTTAATAAAGTAGAATAAAACTAGTTTTTCAATAGAAAAATATTATTTTAAAGTATTTAAATAAATATAAAATCTTCTTAAATCTTAGTTATATCACTAGTAATCTCTTTAAAATTAAATTATAATATTTAACTAGAGAATAAAAGTATTTTAAATGAAAATAAAAATCTAATTTCTAAATTAAAATTATAATTTTCTAAATAATTACCTCTCTTCTAGAGTTTTATTATTAATAAAATAATATTATTTCTATTTTTATGCTAGATTTATATAACTAATAATAATAAAAATCTTTTATTTTTAATTAAATCTTTTCTAGGAGCCCCTTAAAATATATATTTTTAATTAATAATTTATTTTTTAATTTTTAAAATTAAAATTTAATATAAAACAAAACATATTTTTATATTTAATTTCTTTATTAAATTTAAAGAAAGATTAATAATATTTCAATAAGATTTTACTAAGGAATTAATGTCTCTAGAAATAGACTATTCTTTATTATAAATTATTAACTTATTTTAATTAATAAATATAATTTTTAACTATTAAATCTCTTCAACGGCAAGAATAATCTTTAATAATAATTTAAACTAATTATTATTATTAATTTTTTTTATTTTTTTATAGTTTTTAAAAAATAATATCTTCCTTAGACAATTAAAACAAAAAAAATCAGAATATGATAGGATTGATTTCTTGGAATAAAGAATCTATTAATTAGGTAAAAAATTAGTTACCAAATATTATACATTTATTTAATAATAATAAAAGTAATCTATATTTATAAAATAAACTAATTTTTAGAATTAGTAGTCTAATAATAAAAAGTAGTATTTTATAAATATTACGAATGTCATAGGATCTACTTGTCAGGATAGAAAGCCTATTAACTAGGTAGAGAACTAGCTATTAAACGCATAAGATTCCACTGATAATAATAAGGGTAGTCTATATCTATAGGATAGACTAATCTTTAAGAAATCAATAGTTTAATACTAAGGAGCGTCACCTAATAGAAAATAAAAAAATTAAGAATTACTATTAATAATCTTATGATCTCTATAACCACTGCAATATATTTTTCTAAGGACCTTAATCCCAATAGCTAGACTATTTAAACTATTTTATTATAATTAATACTCTTTCTTTGTTAGGATAAGCTATCTAGTTTAGATATTAAAAATAGCTTCATACTTTTTAGATAAAAAATTAGTAATATATTTTTATTAGAAATAAAAAATCTAATTATAAGATATATAGTTTAGTACAGTATTAATATAAGATATATCATAATTTATATACAAAGTATAAAATATTAATAATATTTAATAAATTTATACTTGATATGTAATTCTTACTAATCATATTTTAATATATATAAGAAAATATTTTTACTTATTTATTCTTTATTTTTTATAATACTTTTCTCTATTTTTTATAACTTTTTTTATTTATTATCTAAATATTATTTTTTAATTTTTCCTCCAGTTTCCTTTAATATTTAGACTTTTAAATTATATCTGTGTCTTATTTTAATTTTATTTATTTTATTTATAATCTTATTATAATATTTTTTAAAAAATATCTATATTTAACTCGCTATGCCTGTTCAGATAAAAATTTATTTTATGAATATTATTTATATATTTATATATATATACGCTTGAGTTTTATATTACTTATATCTTAAAAGAATAAGACTTATACTCCTGTATAATTTACTCATTTTTCTTTTTTAATTAGTATAATAAAATTAATATTAATTAAATCTATATAGGAATATTTAATAACACTCTCAATCTACTATTAATTTTTAAATAGTTAGAAAGTATTCTTAGTAATAATATATAAAATAAAGAAATTAAATGTATGATTTAGAAAACGATCCATAACATAATTATTATATTTAATAATATAAAATCTATTTATATTTATTAATATAGCTTGAAAGATATCTATAAGACTAGTTATATTAATATATATAGATATTAGACGGATGCTTATTCCAATAACTAATTAATAATATCTATATAAGCTGATCTATTTCCTAATAACATGTTTCCTATTTTTTAATATTCTTTAATAATTTTATCAACTCTTTTTTTTACTAACGATATATCTATAGCTAAATATTATATATATAAATATAATTTACTATTGCGCCTTCTGCTGGTAATAATAATTATTTTAATTAATTTTAACTTTATAGTATTACTTAAGTATTATTAATTACTATTATTATTAAGAAACAATATCCTAATATCTCTAGTAAAATTATCTTGGATAATAATAATGATTCTAATAATTTTATAATAGGTTTTAAAATTATTATTTTGATTTTAAATTTTTTTATTTACATTTTAAACATTTAAAGAATACCTAGACTTTATTAGTATTTGAATATTAATTTAAAAATAATATTAGTTAAATATAAATAGGTGTTCCCTGTTACCTTATATAGAATAAAATAATATATTTCTTAGTATATTTAGTCTATAATTAAAAGAATTTAGACAAGAAATATTATTTAATATATCTATAAAATATAGACCTAATATAATAAATACTTAATAGTGGTCTTTTATAATTTTATTGGCTTTAGTAGTCTTTCTAGCTTCTTTTAATAATTTCTAATATATTCTTATATATTAGCTATATTTTTATTAAAAACTATTAATTATATTTGCTAAGCTATTCTTTCTATTTAATTAATTAAGTTTTAGTTATTATATTATTAATAATTTTTAATTTTTTTAATTTCTTATTGCTTATTGTCTAGCTCTAATATTAGTAATAATTTTTTATATTTTATATTAATATTCTACAGCTCTAACAGTGAGATATAAAGTGTATTGTAGATTTATTTATATCTTTTAAATAAGTAAAGATAGTATACTTATAAATTTAATTTATTTCAGAATGTAAAATGATTTTATAAACTTCAGGACTAGCGTTCTCGATCTCTTAAATTATAGATTTTAGAATGATAACTTGATTAAATTTCTTTCTTTAAAATAAAATAGTTTTTTATGCTTGTCGTAGTGTTCCTTTTATTTTTTTATAATTATTTTTTTATTTATTTAAATTTTTTAATTATATCCTGTACAGCTAGAATCTTTTATTAGTAAAAATCATTCTTAATTTTAATATAGAAATCTGATAAATAATTATATAGAATTCTATTGAGTAATTATCTAGTGGTTATATTATCTATATCATTATAAATAAATTAAATAATTAATAAGATTATAGTTTAATTTATATAAAATTTAGTAGAGTAGCACTTTAAGTAATATACTAAAATCTAATTTATTATTTTTATTTAGCTATTAATTAATAATTTACGGATGAAATATAGTTGAAAATCCATAAATTATATAAATATTATAAAATAAATTTAACTAAATTTTATTTATAAATATTAGATCTTAATTAGATATAATCTTATTAAAAGATCCGAAGACTAATTTAATTTATTAATAAAATAACTTAACCAGGTTTAGAATTATTATTATTGATAAAATAATAAAGAAAAAACAATATTATAAAAATTGATTAATAATAATAAAAATATTATTAACAGTTTATTTATATTAAATAATTAAAAATAATTTTATAATATAATTTATTAATAATTTTATAAAGAGATAAAATAAATTAGTAGAGATTTAAGACTATTATATAATCAATACTTTAGAGTTATATTATCTTAATATATTAAATAAATTTAAATATATTTAGTTATATTCTTATATAATCTACTCTAATAGGATTTTCTATATAATAAAGCTTCTATTCAAGTCTTTCTGAAGTATTGTACTAATTAGTTATCATAATATAAATAAAATAAATATTTAATATAGTATTTCAAGAAAATAAAATATATAAACAGTTTTTAAAATAAATATAACTATTAATCTTAATAGTCTAATACTTTTAACTTAATTAGTTTTATTAAATAATAGTTTTTCACTATTGAATCTCTAGATTTTTATTTTATAAATATCAGATTATCTCTTAAAGTTTAAGATTATATATATCTAAATACAAAACTTTTATAATATACACCTGTGTTACTATAAATTAGGAATTAAATCTTTCTTAAAATAAATTTTCTTAAATAATTTAGTTAGCTGTCTCTATGCTAACTTAACTATTAAAATTCCTTAAACTTAGTATAAGTATCGAACCTAAGATAATCCTATATATTTTGGGATATAAACTAGATTTTTATATTTACTAAATCTCTAATTATTAAAGATAATATATCTATAAAATAATCTTGAATTAAGATTAAGAATTTTTTTAAGGAGTAAGCTCTACTTAAAATCTAATAAATATTTTAAAGAATTTATTTATTAAATTTAACTTTCCTATTCTATATTTAATAATCAATATAAGGAATTAAATTTATAAATTATTAAATTTATTTTTTTATAACTCTTGTCTAGCATAAAAAAGATTTTAAATTTAAATAATTAAATAGAACCTTAATTATTTAAAAATCCTCTTAAAATATTATTACCATTATTTAAAAGAATAAACAATAATAAATAATTTCTAATCTAGAGTATTATAGTTTAGCTTAATATTAAAGAATTTATATAATTAAAAAATAATTAGATAAAATATACTCTTACTATTAGATTAAAATAAGATTCTATTTATTTCTTTTTTAAATATATTGGTTCTTAAATCTTAAAATTTTATATAATTAAGATATATTAATAAAGGTACTTATTAAAAAATAGTAATTAAATCATAAGAAGCTATTTATTTATATAAATTTAATTAGACCTTTCTAAATTTTTATCTATTAAGTACTCCATGGGGTAGAGAGATAAAGAGTAATATAATATAAAAATAATCTTAAATAAATTATTAATAAAAATTGTAAAATCCTAAAAAGACTTAGATATTGTAATAACATTAAATAAGAATATAAAATGATAATATTTATTGAAGATCTATGGATATACTATCAATATTAATAATATATTTCAAGAATTTGACTTAGGATTAGTAAGATAAATATTTTAATAATTTTATATAAAATTTAATCTTTTAGAGTCTTTCTAACACTTAATAAATATATTTTATAGAAGATTTCTTATCTAATAAAAAAAATAGAATATTGTTTAAATATACTATATAAAAATCATTAAAAGGTCCACGGAATATAGTATATATATAATTTTAAGAAATTAATAAAATATTAGTTAATCTAAATAATATAATTATATATTTAAAATAATTATATTGAATACAAAATACTATTTTCCATTTATTCTTTTCTTTCATATAAATTCGATAGTAAGTATCTTTAATATTAATCTTTAAAAAATATTTACTATTCAAAATTCTATGAAGGATCTTTGAAATAAGAGATAAGAAATAATAGTTTTTAATAAATATTTTATTTAAATTTTTATAATCTATATAGAGGAATAAATTATTATTTTTTTAAATATAGAAAAAATAGAAACCCCCACAGGACTCTTAGAAAATTATATTTAATTTAATTTAAGATTTTTTTAATATATTTCTATAAGATTCTAAATTCAATTCTTTTAAAAAATATAAAATTATATATATATATTTTATTAGATTCAAAATTAATAGTATAATCTACAGGACTATAAAAAAATAATTATTAAAAAAAATCTACAAAAAAGATATCCTGGAACTAATATAATTTACTTAATATTATTTCTACATTTAATAATACTATATATTTTTATTAAATTTTAAGTTGCTTTAACAAATTTAATAATAAAAAAAATTAATAATATATTAAATTACTATAAATAATTCTATACTAATAAAATAATATATGAATTCTAAAAAATAACTATTAATAATAGAATAAGACTATTATCTAACTAGAAATCTTTATTAATCCTTATATAATATTATTTAAAAGTTTAAGTGTTTTCTCGCCACTCAATAATAATAATAAATATTTTTTATATACTATAATTAAAATATTAAATTGATTAATTACTTTAATTTTAAGTACAGTAACTACTAGTGAACATATTAGAGATTATAAAATTTAGTAAATTAATAATTAATAATATCTATTTTAATATAATTTTTAGATCTGTAAAAGTTTCAAGACTATTTTAAATATAAATAAAATCATAAAAATAATAAATAACCTTTATTATATATAAAAAAATTAAAATTATAAAATTTTTTCTAATTTCTTTACTTTTCCCTCTAAGTCGGATAAGAACCAGTAAACTTTAATAGATTAAATCTTTTTATTTTAGTAGAACTATAATTTATAAAATATTATAATTAATTTTTTTATAATTCAGGGTATTATCTTTAATAAATTTATTATTATAATAATTTAAACCCACTTATATAATCTATAACTATTAAACTAATTATTATTTTATTTTATTCTTTAAATAAAGACAGAATGTGTTTTTAAATATAATAAAATATAATAAAATATAATAAAATTCTTTTCTTCTTTATTTAATAGGAAAAATATTACTCTAAAATATTGAAATAAATATAAAACGTTTTTAGATCTTAGCTATATCGCTAATGAATCTATTTAAATTAAATTATAATATCTAATTAAAAAATAATAATATTTTAAATTAAAATAAATATTTAATTTTTAGATTAAAATTATAATTTTTTAAATAATTACCTTTGCTTCCAGGGTCTTAATATCAATGACATAATATTATCTTTTTTATATATTTAGATTTATGTAATTAATAGTAATAAAAATCTTATATTTTTAATAAAATATTTCCTAAGAATCCCCCAGAATATATATTCTAGAATGGTCATTTATTCTTAATATTTTTAAAAATCAAAATTTAATATAAAATAAAAGATATTTTTAAATTTAATTGCTTTTTTTTCTTATCAGATTTAGAGGATTAATAATATTTAAATAAAATTTTATTAAAAGAATAATCTTTCTAGAAATAGATTATTTTTTTATTGTAAGTTATTGATTTACTTTAACTAATAAATATAATCTTTTAATTATTAGATTTTTCAAAAATAATATTAAATAATAATTTTAAATTAATTTAATTACTGATTATTTTTATTTTCTATAATTTTCAAGAAATAGCATCTTCTTTAAATAATCAAAGAAGAAGGATTAGAATATAATAAAATCTACTTATTAGAATAAAAGATTTATTAATTAAATAAAAAATTAATTACTAAATATATAAAATTATATTAATAATAATAATCAAAATAGTTTATATCCACAAGATAGACAAATCTCTAAGAGATTAGTAGTCTAATACTAAGGAACATCATCTTATACAAAATAGAAAGATTTAGAACTACTACTAATAATCTTATAATCTTGTCACGGTGCAACTCCCTAAGCCAGAAAGAGAGGAACACTGCCAAGCCTTACCGTCCAGCACATGACCCCAGACATGGTTAAAAGCCACCTGTCCCCTGAACCCCGTCTGTAGCCTTAAGTTATGTCTTATCTATCCTCCTATATATAGCTTGACTAATAACTAGTTTAATATTTAGTTAAAATCTTAGTTACTATTATTATTAGAATCTTATCTATTTACTAGAATTTACTATACTACTATTTTTATTTATTTATATTTCAATACTATACAACTCTACTTTTAGAATAGTAAACTTATAAAATAATAATTATTTTATAATCCCTAATTAATTTTAGTAGGCTAGATAAACTAATCTAATATATTTTTAAATATTCTAGAGAATAATATAATTATTATAAATAAATCTTTATATTTGTTATAGAAGTTACTAGTAAATAAAATTATTTATAATAAAATTTTAATATATAGAATATAATAACTATATATTAAGTTTAATAAATTATAAAGATTAATTATTAATTAGTCAGCACTTTAACTATAAAAAAATTATTATTAAAAAAAAGAATTAAGTTCTAAATATATTAAAGTTATATAAATTATTATACTAATAACTAGTATTTTTATTTTAATTTTAGAATTTATTATTGAGAAATATATAATTTCTTTACTAAAAATAATTATTTAGATTTAGATTACTTTATCTTCCAAATTAAGATAAAAATAAATATTAATTATAATTATTATATTATTATTTTTATTTTTATTTATAAAATTTATATAATTAATTAATTAAAATTTCTTATATCTAGATTTATTTTTTTATAGAAAATAATAATTATACTTTAAATAATTTTACAGATATTGTAGATCTATTTAAATATATTTTAAAAATTTTAACTATATTTCAAATATCTAATAAAAACTATATTATTTATAATAAAAGAATTATAAATCTATATATTTTTATTAAATTTAAAAGACTTATTTATAAAGCTTATTTATATTTTAATTCTTTAATAACTACTCTTATGAATGGTATTAATTAAAGATTTGATATTCTATTTTTAAATAATATATCTCTAGAGAAAAACTATTATAATTTAGTTTAATTCTTGTAGAATTTAAATAATTATTAATCAAAATTTAAATCTAATTTTTAGAATTATTTATAGAAGCTAACTAGTATTTAATATATTATATTTATAATTATTAGAAAAGTTTTATAAATGTTTTTTATAAAAATTTTTAACTAGAGAATAATTATTCTAAATTATAATCTTATAAATTTATTATTTATTTACTGTTTTTTTATGCCCTAAAACTATCTAGAAAAAAATATTTTTATTATAATTTTAATTAATATTTAATTTATAATTATTTTAAATTTAATATTTTAATTTAATAAATTAATTATATATCTTATTTATTTTTATTAAAATAAATCTAATTTTTTTCTATTATTAATTACTGCCTGCACGGGCTGAATCTTTAATAAAAAAAATCTTAAATTTATTTAATATAAGATTTTCTATACTAATCCTGTAATTAAAATAATAATATTATTAAAATAATTATATTTTTCTAATTTTAGTAAATAATTAGAAAAGTTATATATAACTTAAATTATTACTAGAAAAGTATTATTTTATATATTTATATTTTTTAATATTATTATTAAAGGGCTTCCTATTAAAAAGATAGTTTAAAAAATTAATTTAATAATTATATTTATAATATTAAATCTTAATAATTAAAGAATTATTATATATATAATATTTAATACCAGCTATTTCGTAATATATATTATAAATAAAAATTAAATAAAAACATATTATTTATTTTAATATTTTTAAAATATTTAAATTAAAATCTATTATTAGATTTAACAAATAAAAAAAAAAATAGAAAAAATTATTTATTATATTTAATAATTTTGAAAATTTATAATTATATAAAAAAATATTTTATTTCTAATTATCTAGCTAGCTTATTTTTTAATTATATTTAATTTATCTTAATTAAAGGCCTATAATCTTTAAATGAACTTTATTAAGTATATAATCTAATTTATTAGTTTATATTATTACTAATATTATAATATACTTATTTGTTTAATCAAGATCTGTAGCTTATATAATATTCTAATATATATTTATTTAATATATATTATATCTCTTCTATTCTTAAAAGATTAAGATATATAACTAATTTTTATTATAGTTTATATAGTTTACGCGTGCTGGAATTATTTAATATATATTATTATTATAAATTATATTAATATTATTCTTTAATTTATTTATTTTTAGTATTAGAGATTCTATATTATCTAATAAATTTAAAGATTTTATAAATATTTTTTTACTTAAAAAATAGAGAATTTTTTTTATTATAATTATAACTATATTATTATCCTGGAAAAAAAGAAGACTTTCTTATTTAATTTTTTATATAATATATTCTAGAATAAATTACAAACTTTTTATAAATAACTATTTAAAAATTTAAAAAAAATTTATTTATTTAAATTTATTATCTACTACCTTACCAGTCTTATTTATTAAAAAAATCTAAAGAAAGACTTAGATTTTATATAGATTATTATATTTTAAATATAATTTTTATTAAAAATTATTATTTATTTTTACCTGTGAAAGAAATCCTGAATAATTTAAAAAAAATATATTATTATATTAAAATTAATATTATTAATATTTTTAATAATATCTAAATTACTAAAAAATAGAAATAGTTAATAGTATTCTATATTTATTTTAGTCTCTATAAATTATTGATAATATTTTTTAAATTAATAAAATTTTAATTACTTTTCAATATTATATTAATAACATATTTTAAAATTATCTAGATATCTTCTATATAGTATATTTAAATAATATTCTAATTTATAGCTATACTTGAATAAAATATATAAAATATATTTAATTAATTTTTATAAAATTATACAAAACTAGATTTTTTATTAAAATATTAAAATATAAATTTATTATTTCTAAGACTAAGTTTCTAGATTTAATTATAGGCTATAATAGATTCAATATAGATCTAGAAAAAATTAAAATTATTATTAAATAATTTATTTTAGCTTATGTAATAGATATATAAATTTTTTTAAATTTTAATAATTTTTATTATTATTTTATTTCTAATTTCTTAAAATTTATTATTTCTTTTATATAATTTATTAAAAAGAATGTTTTCTTTATCTAGACTTTTATATATTAGAATATCTTAAATTATTTAAAAAAAGTTTTTATAAAAGTTCTGGTACTTTAGCTATTCAATTAAATCTAAAAAATAATATTAAAGATTAATATTTTAGATTATATTTCTATTAAAGTTTTATCTTAGTATAGTAAAAATATATTATATTTTATAACTTTTTTTCTAAGAAATACTTTCTAATTAAATATAATTATAAAATCTATGATAAGGAGCTACTCATAATTATTTATTATTTTAAAAAATAATATTTTAAACTTGAAAAATTTTTATTTTTAATCTAGATTATTATTGATTACTATAATCTAGAATATTTTATATTAATTAAATTTTAAATTAGTATTAATATTTATTAATTAAAAATTTTATTTTATTTTAATTTTAAAATTATATATTATTCTGGATGCTATAGAACTAAGTCTAATATTTTAATTAGAAAATTAAAAAATCTTTTAAGAAAGAAATATAAATAACTATTATACTAAAGCTAGACTATACTAAAATAATAGAATCTAGATCTTATTTATTTAAATTAAGGAGATCCCCGAACCTAGAATAGTTAAAGAAAATCCTAGATTTAATAAATATAGAACATTCTTAGACTCTAAATAATTATCTATATAAGAAAAGTCTAAAAAAGATTTTTTTAGGAATATTCTAACCCTAATAATCTAATCTTAGAATAATATTATTTTTAAAAATAAATAAGACTTATTACTACTACTAGAAATCTAAAATATTTTATAAAATATATATAAAAAAGATAAATAAATATAAAATATATTAAAAATATTAATAATTAATTAAAATTATTACTTAAGCACCTTCCTAGTTTTTTATAAAAGAAATTTTATTATTTAATAAACATTATTTTTGGATCTCTAACTATAATAAATTAGAAATTAAATTAACTTAATTAATATATAATAAATTATTTTTAAAATACTCCAGAAGGTTCTATATATATATATTTCTAATTTAAAAATATTATTAATTTAATCTCTATTACTATATTGGATAATAAATAAAAGATTATTATATTTATTATTATATTGTTTTATCTTAAAAAATTAAATAAAATATTCTCTAATTTTTATTAATCTTTAAATATATTTCATACAATATATTTATAAATTTTATTATATATCTACCTAAGAGCTAAGAGTATGATATTATATTTATAATTATTAATAAATTTATTAAAATAAATTATTTAATATTTTATAATTTTACTACTAACGCTATTAGAGTAATTATAATATATATATAATATATATAAAAATTATATGGTTTTTCTTATTTTATAATTTCTAATTAAAGTTTCTAATTTATAGCTAAATTCTAGAAATATTTAATCTAATATCTAGATATTATTAATTATTTATTATTTTAAGATTAATAGCTAGATGGAACAGATAAATACTATATTAAAATAATATTTTTATATTTATATAAATTATTTATAAGATAACTAGAGCATCTAGTTTTTTCTAACTAATTTTATTTTAAATATTATATATTTTAATATTATTAAGACTATATTATTCTTTACCAATTATATCCTCTATTTATAGATAGGATTTAAATCTATATTTATCTTTAATTAACTTATTACTAAAGATATAAAGTAATTTATTATAAAAATATATATTATTATAAAATTTATAAGAGCTAAGATAGCTACAATCAAAACTAAATATATAAAATAAGTTAATATAAAATACTATTCTAATTAAAGATTTTATAAAATTTGAAAAATCTAGCTAGATATCCGATTCATTAAAATCCTATAATCTAGTAAAAAACTTAATTAGAATATTTTAGATTTATATCTAATTAAAACATTATTAATTTTTATATATACCATTTAAAACTCCCGCTAAATATGAAAATCTATTCAATATTTAATATAAATTTACTTATCTTTATTAATAATAATTTATTATTAAATTAATACTAGTTTTCCTTTTCTTACATTGAGATTAACAGACTTAAAAAAATAAAAGATTAAAAATATATTAGATTTTTTTAAGATTATTAGGGATGAGGCCGCCCCTAATTAATATATTTTATTAAATAAATAGAATATATTAATTTTACTAATAAATTCATGGAATATTTAAAAAATATTTATTAAATTAAGAAACAATTTTATTATTACTATTTATATAAATCTTAATCTTTACTTTATAAAAACTTAATTTAAAAAAAGGAGAATACTATTACAATATAAGTTTTTAAATTAGAAAAAAAAATATTATTAAATCTTACTACTATGATAGAACGGTCTGGATTAAGGCCTTATCTTATCAGCATCAGCCCGACTGACGACTTAGCCCTGTAATAGGCCATGCTAGAGAGATTATAGTTATAAGATTATCAATTTATATACTATAATAGCTTATTAGTTTTTATATAATAAAAGGATAGAGTCGCACCATCTGATCTTTCAAAGATTAATTTATCTTATAGATATAGGCTATCTTTATTATTACTAGTAGAATCTTATATATTTATTAATTAGTTTTTTATCTAGTTAATAGACTTTCTATCTTAATAAGTAGATCCTATTATATTCTGATTCTTTTTTTCAATTATCTAAGGAAAATGTTACCTAAAATTTATAAAGAAATAGAAATAGTTAATGATTAAACTAATTCAAAATCATTATTAAATACTGTTTCTACTATTGAAAAAATTTAATAATTAAAAAATTATATCTATTGGTTAGAACAAACTAATAATTTATAATAAAAAATAGTCTATTTTTAAAGAGATTATTCTTCTAGTAAAATCTTATTTAAATATTATTAATCCTTCCCTGAATCTAATAAAGAAAAAAAAGAAATTAAATTTAAAGATATTTCTTACTTTATATTAAAATTTAATCTTTAAAAATATTAAAAATAAATTACTAATTTAGAATATATATTCTAGAGGACTTCTACAGAATATTGTATTAAAAAATATAAGATCTTTACTACTATTAGCTATATAAATCTAATATATAAGTAGAGATAATATTATTTCATTAATAATAAGAGTCTAGAAGAGAGATAATTATTTTAAAAATTAGATATATATTTTAATTTAATTTATTATTACTTTCTAGTTAGATATCATAATTTAATTTAAATGAATTTATTAGTAGTATAGCTAAGATCTGAAAAAGTTTTCTATCTATCTTAATACTTTAGAGTAATATTTTCTTTATTAAATAAAAAAAATTTATTATACTTTACTAAGTTATTACTAGATTTAAATTATTATATTTAAAAATATATCCTATATATATTTGAGAAATAAAAGAAATAGTGTCTATTACTATTTACTATTATAAATTATAGAATAATAGAGGAAAATATAAGTAATATAAGAATAAATCTAATAAATATTAACTATATAAGCGGGTTTTAAATTATTATAATAATAATTTAATTAAAAATAATATTCTGAATTACAAAAAAACCTTATTAAAAAAAATAATAAATAATTATAATATTTTATATATAATAGTATCTAATAATTTATAAATTATCATCCTACTAAAAATAAAAAGATTTAATCTGCTAAGATCTACTAATTTCTATTAAAATTAGAAAAAAAATAGAAAAATTAAAATAAATCCTATAATTTTAATTTTATTATCTATTAAAGAACTTATTTATTATTTTTATATTTCTATTAGAATCTAAAATAATCTTAAAACTTTTATAAATTTAGATAGTTATATTAAAATAAATATTATTAATTATTAATTTATTAAGATTTATAAACTTTAATTTATCTTAATCACTATATCTAAGATTAAGATAGTTAATTAACTTAATACTTTTATTTATAGTATATAGAGAGTACTTATTACTATTACTAATTTACGAGGAAGTACTCGAACTTTTAAATAAAATTATATAAATATTAATAAAGATTCTTAATTAGATGGTAGTACTGTTTTATTATTAATAATTATATTTTAAAATCTATATATTATTTTATTAATATAGAATTACTTATAGTGGTTTAATATACTATTAATTTTTTTTATTACTAAATTTATTAAAATAATTTAAAACTTAGTAAAAATATATACTATTATTAAATTTTCTAAAGATATTTAATTATTTAAGAAAGAATCTTATGAACTACCATTAAATCTAAAAATAATATTAATTAAATTCTAGTAATTCTAGGATATTTTCTTTATAATTTTTTTAATAATTACTTTTTTATGGCCATACAGACTATACTATTAACTTTAAATCTAATAAAATATTCTTATATAATCTTATATATTTTTTTCTTAGAAGCTAAACTTAAAGTCTTATAAAAATATATTAAAAAAACTTATAATTAAATTAAATATAACTTTTTAAGAGCCCTACGGGGGCTTTTATTTTTTTTATATTAAAAAAAATAGTAGTTTAATATCTCTATATAAATTATAAAAGTTTTAATAAAATCTTTATTAAGAATTATTATTTTTTATTTTTTATTTTAGAAATCCTTGATAGAGTTACAAGTAGTAAATATTTTTTAAAAATTAATATTAAGAATACTTATTATTAAATTCATATTAAGAAAAAAATAAATAAAAAATAATATTTTATATTTAATATAACTATTTTAAGTATACAGTCATATTTTTTAGATTAAGTAATACTTTAGTAACTTTTTAAAATTATATATATATTATACTTTATAGACTTTTTAATAACTTTTATATAGTATATTTAGATAATATTCTTATCTTTTCACTAAATAGGGAATCCTATATAAAATATATTTATTAAATATTAGAAAGACTCTGAAAGATTAAGTTTTATATAAAATTATTAAAGTACTTATTTTACTAATCCTAAGTCAAATTTTTAAAATATATTATTAATATTAATAATATATCCATAGATCCTTACTAAATAAATAATATTATTTTATAACTATTATTTAAAAGTTATTATGATATCTAGGTCTTTTTAAAGTTTTATTATTTTTATTAATAATTTATCTAAGATTATTTTTATATTATATTACTTCTTACCTCTTTATTTTATAAAATAATTAATAAATAAAAATCTGGGAAACTCTAACTAAACCTATATAAATAAATAGCTTTTTATTATTTAATTACTACTTTTTAGTAAATATTTTTATTAATATATTTTAATTTTATAAAGTCCTGATATTTAGAAACTGATATATTTAAAAGAAAATAAATAAAATCTTATTTTAATTTAATTGTAAGAATATATTCCATCTAGTTATCTTTTAATCTTGTAGATTCTTTAGTATTAAATTAAATTATAATATTTTAAATTAAAAATTATTTATTATTATTTATTTCTTTAAATAATAGTAATAATATTTTAAGAAGATTCTCTAAATAATCAAAATTCTATCTAATTATTTAAATAATTTATAATCTTTTATGTGCTAGACTAGAATTAATAAAAAATAAATTTAATAATTTATAAATCTAATTTCTCTTGATTTTATTATTAAATATAAAATAGAAAAGTTAAATCTAGTAGATAGACTCTTTAGAATATTTACTAAATCTTAAATAAAATTAATTTTTTAAAAAGAACTTTTAATCCTGATTTAAAATTATTTCATATATGTATTATCTCTAATAATTAAAAATTTAATAAATATAAAATATTAATTTAAATTTTAAATTATATAAGATTATCTTAGATTTATTATCTACATAGTATTAAACTTAAAAAAACTCTAATAATTAAGCTAATATAGAGACAGCTAACTAAATTACTTAAAAGAATTTATCTTAAAAAAGATTTATTTTTTAATTTATAATAATATATATATATACTGCAGAAGTTCTATACTTAAATATATATAATTTTAATTTTTAAAAAATAATCTTATATTTATAAAATAAAGATCTAGAAACTTAATAATAAAAAACTATTATTTAATAATAATAATTAGATTAAAAGTACTGGACTATCAAGGCTACTAATTATATTTATTTTAAAAATTATTTTTATATTTTATTTTTTAAAATATTATAATAAATATTTATTTATTTATACAATAATAATTTATTAGCAAGATACTTTGGAAAAACTTAAATAAAAGTTTTATTATATAAAAAATTCAATTAGAACAGACTATATAAAAATATAATTAAATATATTTAACTTTATATAATATATTAAATAATACAGTTCTAAAGTATTAATTATATAATAGTCTTGAATTCTTACTAATTCTATCCTATCTTTTTATAAAATTAATAATAGATTTTATTATAAGATTATTTTTAATTATTTAATATAAATAAACTATTGACTCTATTCTTATAATTATTAATTAATTCTTAAAATACTATTTTTTTATTATTCTATTAATTATAATAGCTTTAAATCTTGTTAAACTATTTTATTAATAAGTTAATTTAGTTTTCGGATTTTTTAATAGAATTATATCTAATTAAAGTTTAATATTTACTAGTAAATTTTAATCAAATCTATCCTATAATAATTATATAGTCTTAAAATTTTTTATTATATTTTATCCATAAACTAATAGCTAAATAGAAAGAATAAACTAAATCTTAGAATATTATTTAGAATATTATTTTATTAAATTTTATATAAATTAAACTATAATATTACTAACTACTTAATATAATTATTAAATAACTATTTAATAAAATTTTATATAATTATTTACTAGATTTTTATATCAGAATTAAGATTAATTCTTAATAGTAAAAGATTTTAATTATATAGAATAAAATTAAAAAACTTAGGCAAACAAAAGAATAACTTTAAAAAATTTAATAAATAATTATAAAAAAATAAAAAAATATTATAATAAGCGCAAAAAGCTATTCTACTTTAAAAAAAAGATTAGTTAAGTTATTAACTTAGAATCTATAATTCAAAAAATCAAGAAAGCTAGCTCTGAAATTTATAATTTTTTTTAATTTTAAAATAAGTTAGATTATAAATATATTGTTTTTACTTATTTAAAAAATATAGATAAATTTATAATATATTTTATATCTTATTACTAGAACCGTGGAATATTAGTATAAATTTTAAATACTACTAATATTAGAGCTAAATAATAAAGAAGAATAAAAAATTAAAAAAATTAAAAATTACTAATAATATAATAGATAAGATTACTATTTAATCAAATAGAAAGAATAGCTTAATAAATATAATTAATAAATATTTAAAAAAATATAGATAATACATCCCAAGTTATTTATAATTATTAGAAAAATAAAAAGGATTAAAACAGATAATAGAATACTATTAAAATAATATAATCTTAAAAATATTATATATTTAACTTATTAATATAAATACTAAATCTATAAAATCATCTTATCATTTTCTTATTAATATTATAATTATTTATAAGAGATCTAGTCTAAATTGTATAAAAAATATAAAACTTATTATTTAATAATCTATATTTAAATACCTAAAGTTATGTCTATAAATTTTAAAAAAAATTAAATATTTAAATACTCATCAAATCACAGGAATATAAATAGGGAAATTATTATAAAAAATCTAAGTCTTTGGGGCTATTATCATATTTTTTTTATTTTTAAAATTATTATTAAAATTATTTTTAAAAATTACTAGAATATTAGAGAAATATTTATAAATCATTTTTATTATATTATAAAAAAATAATTAATACTATAATTTAAATTATATAGCCCGCATTCCCTAGTAATAAATAAAGAAATATCTATTTATTATATTAATAAAGCTTTAATATAATACATTTATACTAGAATAAGAAAACTAGTAAATTATAATATGATATTAAATAATTAAATATTATTAATAATTATAAATATTAGTCTAGTGTTTTATTAACAAATTATCCTAAAAAATAATTATTTATTAATTTATATTTTTCTTGGAGTTTTTCAGACAAAGAACTATAATATAAATAATTTTAATATTTTTAAAAGTTTTAATAAAATTAAAATTATTTATATATAAATAAATATATAACTTATTATTTAAATCCTTGATATTAAGTATTTTATTAATTTATTAGAAAATCTTTATAAAATTATATATATTTTCTAGCATTCCACTAAATATCTAGTCGTATTAATAAATAAATAATATATTAATAAAGAATCAATATTTCATTATTAAAAATATACTAAATAGTAAATAGAATACTAGTAATAATATTATATTTTTTTAAATCTAAATAAAAATAATATATATAAAAAAATATACTAGCATAATAGCTATATCATAAATAATTTAATATTTAAAAATTTAATAGATATAAAGTATTATAATCATAATCACTTCTTTAGCTAAATAATAATAAAAAAACTTAGAAATATATTATAATTAATAATAACTAAAAGAATTATAGTGTTAAATAATAAAAACTATTATAAAAAATAAGAGAAACATAGAGGAAAAAAAATAATAATATTAGTATTAATATTATAATAAACTACTATTATTGTGATAGAACGGTCCGGATGGAGGTCTTATCTTATCGGCACCGGCCCGACCGAGGTTCTGGTCCTGTAGTAGTCTAGCCAGTGTGATCCGGATCCTTAGGGTGACGTGCTGGGATGGTCATGGGAGTCATGAGGTCATCAGTGACGACTCGGGATCTATGTGATAGAATGGTTCGGATAGAGGTTTTATCTTATCAGTACCAGCCTGACTAATGTCCTGGTCCTGTAGTAGCCCAGTCAGTGTGACCCGGGGCTTTCAGGTGACGTACTAGGATAGCTATAGTAGTTATAAGGTTATTAGTAGTGGTTCAAGATCTTCTTACTTACTATAAAATAATGTTTATCAGTATTAGACTATTAATTCTCTAAGGATTAGTCTCTTTACATGGATATAGACTACATTGTTGTTACTAATAGAATTCTATATATTTAGTAACTAGTTTTTTACCTAGTTAACAAGCCTTCTATCTTAATAAGTAGATCTTATTATATTCTGATCTTTCTTTCTTAATTACCTAAGGAAAATGCCACTTTTTAAGAATCGTAAAAAAATAAAATTGGTTAGTAATTAAACTAATTTAGAACTATTATTAAATACCATTTCTACCATTGAAGAAATCTAATAATTAGAAAATTATATTTATTAGTTAGAGTAAGCTAATAATTTATAATAAAGAATAGCCTATTTCTAGAGAGATTATTCTTCTAGTGAAATATTATTTAAATATTCTTAATCTTCTACTAAATCTAATAAAAAAAAAGAAAAAATCAAGTTTAAAGATATTTTTTATTTTATATTAAATTTCAACTTACAGAAATATTAGGAATAGATTATTAATCTGGAATATATATTTTAAGAGATTTTTAAAAAATATTCTATTAAAGAACGTAAGATTTTTATTATTATTAATTATATAGACCTAGTATACAAGTAGAAATAGTATTATTTTACTAATAATAAAAATCTAGAAAAGAAATAATTATTTAAGAAATTATAGCTCCGATTTAAAGACTGGATTCTTATTTTAATTTAAAATATTATTATTTTTTAATTAGATATTATAATTTAACTTGAACGAGCTTACTAGTAATATAATTAAAATCTAAAAAAGTTTCATGCCTATTTTAATACTCTAGAGTAATATTTTTCTTATTAGACTAAAAAAAAAAAAATTTTATTATATTTTATTAAGCTACTACTAGATCTAAATTATTATATTTAAAAATACATTCTATACTTATTTAAAAAATAAAAAAAAATAATATTTACTACTACCCATTACTACAAACTATAAAATAATAGAGAAAAATATAAATATAATAATAACTAATCTAATAATTATAGACCACATAAATAGATTTCAATTTATTATAATAATAAATCTATTATAGATAATATCTTGAATTATAAAAAAAACTCTATCAGAAAGACTAATAAATAATTATAATATTTTATATATAATAATACTCAGTACTTTACAAATTATTATTCTATTAAAAATAAAAAAATCTAATTTATTAAAGTTTATTAGTTCTCATCAGAGCCAGAGGAAAAAGTAAAAAAATTAAAATAAATTTTATAATTTTAATTTTTTTATTTATAATAGGAATTATTTATTATTTTTATGTTTCTATTTATATTTAAAATAATCTTGAAACCTTTACGGACCTAAATAATTATATTAAAATAAATATTATTAATTATTAATTTATTAAAATTTATAAATTCTAATATACTCCAGTTACTGTATCTAGGATTAAAGTAATTAATTAATTTAATATTTCTATTTATAGTATATGGAAGGTCTCTATTACTATTACTAATTTATAAGAAAGTATTTAAATTTTTAAACAATATTATATAGAGATTAATAAAGATTTTTAGTTAAATAGTAGTACTGTTCTGCTATTTATAACTATATTTTAAGATTTATATATTATTTTATTAGTATAGAATTATTTATAATAATTTAATATACTATTTTTTTTTTCTGCTACTAAATTTACTAAAATAATTTAAAATTTAGTAAAAGTATATATTATTATTAAAATTTTTAAAAATATCTAGCTATTTAAAAAAAAATCTTATAATTTACTATTAAATCTAGAATTATTATTAATCGAACTCTATTAGTTCCGTGATATTTTTTTTATAAATTTTTTTTAATAATTATTTTCTTATGGCCCTACAGACCACGCTATTAATTTTAAATCTAATAAAATATTTCTATATAATCCTATATACCCTCTTTTAGAAGCTGAACTTAAAGCCTTATAAAAATATATTAAAAAAAATCTAAAATTAAATTAAATATAATTTTTTAAAAGTCCTACGGGAGCTCCCATCCTCTTTATATTAAAAAAAGATAGTAGTTTATGTCTCTATGTAGATTATAGAAGTTTTAATAAGATTTCTATTAAGAATTATTATTTTTTATCTCTTATTTTAGAGATTCTTGATAGAGTTTTAAGTAGTAAATACTTCTCAAAGATTAATATTAAGGATATCTACTATTAAATTTATATTAAAGAAGAAGATAAATGGAAGATTACATTTCATATTTAATATAATTATTTTAAATATATAATTATATTATTTAGATTAACTAATACTCTAATAATTTTTTAAAATTATATATATACTATATTCCGTGGACTTCTTAATAACTTTTATATAATATATCTAGATAATATTTTTATTTTTTTATTAGATAGGAAATCCCACATAAAATATATTCATTAAGTACTAGAAAGACTTTGAAAAATTAAACTTTATATAAAATTATTAAAATACTTATTTTACTAATCACAAGTTAAATTCTTAGAATATATTATTAATACTAATAATATATCTATAAATTCTCGCTGAGTAAATAATATTATTTTATAATTATTATTTAAAAATTATTATGATACCCAAGTTTTTTTAAGATTTTATAACTTTTATTGATAATTTATCTAAAATTATTTTTATATTATATTACTTTTTATCTTTTTACTCCATAGAGTAATTAATAGATGAAAACTAAGAAAAATCTAATTAAATCTATATAAATAAATAGTTTTTCACTATCTGATTGTTACTTTTTAGTAAATATTTTTATTAATATATTTTAATTCTATAAAACTCTAATATTTAGAAATAGATATATCTAAGAAAGGGATAAATAGAATCCTATCCTAATCTAATAATAAGAATATATTCTATCTAGTTACTTTTTAATCTTATAAATTCTCTAGTATTAAACTAAATTATAATACTTTAAATTAAAAATTATTTATTATTATTTATTTCTTTAAATAATAGTAATAATATTTTAAGGATATTTCTCAAATAATTAAGGTTCTATCTAATTATTTAAACTTATAATTATTCATGCGTTAGACTAGAGTTAATAAAAAGTAAGTCTAATAATTTATAAATTTAATTTTTTTTAATTTTATTATTAAATATAGAATAAAAAAATTAAATTTAATAGATAGATTTTCTAGAGTGCCTGCTGGGTCCCAGATAAAATCTACTTTTTAAAAAAAACTTTTAATCTTAATTTAAGAATGTTTTGTGGATATATCATCCCTAATAATTAAAAATTTAATAAATATAAAATTTTAATTTAAATTTTGAAATGTATAAGATTACTTTAGATTTAATATTTATATAGTATTAAATTTAAAGAATCCTAATAGTTAAGCTAGTATAGAAATAGCTAACTAGGCTACTTAGAAGAATTTATCTTAAAAAAAAATTTATTTTTTAATTTATAGTAATACGTGTGTGTATTATAAAAATTCTATACTTAGATAAATATAATTTCAAATTTTAAAAAATAATCTTGTATTCATAAAATAAAGATCTAGAGACTTAATAGTGAAAGCTTACTATTTAATAAAAATAATTAGATTAAAAGTATTGAATTATTAAGACTACTAACTATATCTATTTTAAAAATTATTTTTATATTCTATCTTTTAAAATATTACATTAAATATTTATTTATTTATATTATAATGATCCGTTAGCGGGACACTTTAAAAAAATTTAAATAGAAGTATTATTACACAGAAAATTTCACTGGAGTGGACTATATAAGAATATAATTAAATATATTTAAACTTACTTAATATATCAAAATAATATAGCTCTAAAATATTAATTATATAGTAATCTTAAATTACTACTAATTTCTTCCTGTCTCTTTATAGAATTGTTAATAGATTTTATTATAGGATTATCTTTAATTATTTAATATAAATAAACTGTTGACTCTATCCTTATTATTATTAACTAATTCTTGAAATACTATTTTTTTTTATTATTTTATTAATTATAATAGTTCTAAATCTAGCTGAACTCTTCTATTAATAAATTGAACTAGTATTCGGACCCTCTAATAAGATTATATTTAATTAAAGTTTAATATTTACTAATAAATTTTAGTTAAATTTAAGTTATAATAGTTATATAATTTTAAGATTTTTTATTGCGTTTCATCCACAAACTGATGGCCAAATAGAAAGAATAAACTAAACCTTAAAATATTATTTAAGATATTATTTTATTTAGTTTTTTATAAATTAGATTATAATATTATTAATTATTTAATTTGCTTGTAATAATACAGATAATATAATTATTAAATAATTATTTAATAAAGTTTTTTATAGCTACTTACTAGACTTTTATATTAGAATCAAGGATGATTCTTGATAGTAAAAGGTTCTAGCTATATAGAATAGAATTAAAAAGCTTAAATAAATAAGAGAATAACTTTAAAAAATATAGTAAATAACCACGGAAAAGTAAAAGAAATATTATAATAAATATAGAAAGCTATTTTACTTTAAAGAAAAAGATTTAATTAAATTATCGATTTAGAACCTACGGTTCAAAAAATTGAGAAAACTAGTTTTAAAATTTATAAAATTTTTTAGATTTTAAAATAGATTGGATCACAAGCGTATTATCTATATTTATTTAATAAATATAAATAAATCTATAATATATTTTATATCTTATTATTAGAGCCGTGGAATGTTAGTATAAATTATAAAAAGATATTACTAATATTAAAGCTAGATAATGAGGAAGAATAAGAAATTAAAGAAATTAAAAATTATTAATAATATAATAGCTAAAACTACTATTTAATTAAATAGAAAGAATAGCTTAGTGAATATAACTAATAGATTTCTAATAAAAATATAGCTAATGTATAAGGATATATTAAGAATTATTAAAAAAAATATTAAAGATTATTAAAGTTAATAAAATTATGGAAAGTTATTACTAAATAATCTCTATACTAGATATATATATTATAGATATATTAAATTATATAATTTTTTTTTAATTTTTTTAATTATAGGTTAAATACACTAAAAAATATATTATATTATTCTATATAAGATAATAGAAAGTATTTATATATATCTAGTTAGTAATATCTCTGAATTAATACTAAAGTATTAATAAATATCAAGTATTAATAAATTTATTAAATAACAAAGATATATATAGAAAAACTATTATAAATAATTTAAGTTTCTTAGATTATTACTATCTTTTCTTTATTTTTTTTATTCTCTGAATTACTATTAGAGAATGTTGAAATATTAGAAAAGTATTTATAAATTATATCCATAATTTTTTAAAATAGAATAGTTATTACTATAACTTATATAATAAAGCCTGTATTTCCTAATAATAAATATAAAAAAATTTATTTATTATGCTGGTAGAGCTCTACATATATTATATTAATATTAAAATAGAAAAATTAGCAAGCTATAGTATTATACTAGATAGCTAAATATTACTAGTATCCATAAATATCTATTTAATATTTAATTAATGAATTATTCTAGAAAATAGCTATTTATTAACTTATATTCTTCTTTAAGTCTTTAAGATAAAGACTTATAATATAAATATTCTCCACATTTTTAAAAGCCTTTATAAGATTGAAACTACTAGTATATAAATATATACATAATTTATTATTCTAATCTTCAATCTTTAGTAATTTATTAAATTATTAGAAAATATCTATTAGATTGCAAATATTACCTAGTATTTCTATTAATATTTAGTTATATTAGTAAATAGATAATATATTAATATATAAAGTATTTATAAAATTATATTTCTTATTCTTCTTATAATAGCGTTAGTAAAGGATCGAGGCCTTACTATTAAAAATATAATAAATAGTAAATAAAATGTTAGCGGCGGCTTTATACTCTTTTAAATTAAACTAAAAATAATATATGCAGAACAGGTACTTAAGCTTAATTATTAAATTATAAGTAATATATTATTTCACAGTTCTACAGATATAAAATATTATAATAAAATCTTTAAATAGACAGTAATAAAAAGATATAAAAATATAATATAAATACTAACTGTTAAAAGAACTACAATAGTAAATAAATAAAATTATCATAAAAAATAAGAGTAGTGTAGAGAAGAAAAAAAAAGAATAATAATATTAATATTAGTATTATAATAGGTTACTACTATATTAAAGTAAAATTATTTACTAATTTTAACTATAATAATTATAATAATAAATATAAATATATTATAATATTTTATATTCCTTCTATTCTACAAGGATGTATTAATAGTTATTCTAAAATATATCTTCTGTTTTATACTATGTTCTTACTTTAAAACTATTTATACATAGCTTTTTAAGCTAGGAGGCTCGGCTCAGTAAAAAAGAAGATAATTATAATAAAATAATTTAGATAAAGATTTTATCTTATTAATACTAGTCTGACTAATATCTTAATTTTATAGTAGCCTAGTTAGTGTGATCCGGGGCTTTCGGGTGACATACTAAAATAGTTATAGTAATTATAAGATTATCAGTGGCGGTTCAGGATCTTCTCACCTACTATAAGATAATATTTATTAGTATTAGACTACTAATCCTCTAAAAATTAGTCTCTTTACATGGATATAGGCTACATTGTTGTTACCAGTGGAATTCTATATATTTAGTGGCCAGTTCCTTACCTAGTCAATAGGCCTTCTACCCTAACAAGTAGATCCTATCACAATCTACCCATCTTCTATAAGGCAACGCTCCTCAGTATTAAACTACTGATCCTGCAAGGATCAGTCTCGATCTTGTGGATATAGGCTACATTGTCGTTACCAGTGGAATCCTACACGTTTAGTGGCCAGTTCCTTACCTAGTCGACAGGCCTTCTACCCTGACAAGTAGATCCTATCACAGAAGATAAATTATATAATAAATTAAAATCTTGTATAATTTCTATTTTTATTAAGTAATTACTCCTAATCACTAACTATAAATAGATTTATAAACTAGTTTTTAATCAATTTAGTTACTACTTAATCACGTGAACACCTAGCTAGCTAATTATTAGTTATAGATATAATCTCTTTAAAAATTAAATTTTAATTATATTAGTTTAGAGTTATATTATAATCTATTTTGAATATATTTTTAGAGTTAATTATATTAGGCTCTAGTTATTACTAACTAGGCTATCTAGTAAAAGACTAGAATTCTAAACCATTTACTTTGAGTACGTATTTCTTATGAATCCCATTCACGGGAGGTGAGTCATGTGAGGGGCTGAAGCCTCACTGCTAGGTTATTCTATCACATTAACTAGATAGTTAATAGTCCCGTGATATCAGGCCTCTAGATAAATTAATATCAGTAAGCTAAAGGTCTCAACCTAATAGATATCTTATCATACTGTACTGGTCCATCACTTTTTATGTAACTAAAATTATTTTATAATTATTAGAATTTATCTTAAGAAATCTATTGAATACTTATGGTCTAATTTATAGACATATGTATATAGCACTATTATTATCTATATATATATTTTTTAGATCTATTATGATTTAATATATGAATACAATATTTCAACTTTTTTTCTATCTCAATTATAGACCTGTTCTTCGTTCATCACACCAGGACCCAATCTAGTGTTTCTCAGCGCTAGCGCGCTACGGACGGAAATAAACATATGCATTCCCTGCTAAAAGCCAATAATATTCACCGTTTCGCTACCACCTTGATGGCTGACCTAGATCCAATTAACTGCCACGAACGCCATAACCCGCATCAAAACTCCAGAAGTCCCAATCAATTACGGTGAAAGAACAACGAACGCATGTGCTCTCAGCGGGCGATAAAGCCGAGTGCCTAGAATGTCGAAAGAATCAAGGTATTATACACAAAGTGGCGTGTCTTGCACGCTGCCCAAGGACAATGACGAAGCTACCCCTGCCCGCATGCCAGATGTCGGGAGATATAATAGACATAGACTTGAAAGAACAAGTCAGCTGTCTCAAACAAGTAAAGGGAAAGAAATTCACGTAGGGGGGCCGGCTTCAAGCTGTCCCAGCGTTCGGTTATCGTTCGCAAGTGAGCTATTCCCATTTCTTCTTGGGGCACGGTTTTCACGAAATCCCAGGTTCAGATTGAAGTGGCCGACGGAGAACAGCCCTAGTCTCCGAGCCCTTCCATCAGTCTGTGCAGACGACGTATCAGCCACGGTAGAGGTGGGCTGGTGGTTGGAGTTAGATGCCCTCCAAAGGCGCAACCGAGAGAACCATACTCTGTTGGTTAGAGGCCATCGCTGCACACGCCGCTCCGAAAAGACCGATTCAGACCGTAAAAGATTCACTCTCCCGCCTATGAAGACAGCTTGTGGTGGGCTTGGAGCTGTCACCCGTGCGATGCCACGTCGACCAGGACTTTCTGAGCTAGGAACCATCTCAGAAGTTTCCACACGAGGTTTCGGGACGTAGTAGTCTGCCTTGCATAGAGGACAACAAGCTCGCCGGCTTGTCAACCATGGATCAACACAGGAGGCATGAAAAGCGTGCCCACAAGTAAGTCCTCGTATATCATCTTCGTCCTCAATTGTGTCGAGGCAAATAGCGCAAGTATCGCCAGGGTTTGTGAGAAGATCTGCGGGGACTGCAGTGCGTATATGGTGTTCATGGTCACCATTTTCCTCTACGATAGAATGATTCAGCACGTGATTACGGGGCTGGTCCGTGGCTGCCTGATTCATGTCGTCGGCCACTCCAGAGACTCCGGGATCGGGTTCGGAGTGACCCAGGCTCTTCTCTTCTGATTGCGGAAGTGTTGTCTCCAGGTGTTCAAGCGGTGCAGAAACCTGCGACGTGGTGGAGTCAACCCGCCGATGGCCTTTGAGTGGCAACGCTGTCATTGATGAAGGTGCACCAAGAGAGGCAGACAGCGCGTAGTCATCTTTCATACTTTGTGGCCTGCTATTCAGCGCCGAGATCCCGCCTGCGGTGGAGAGGCCTTCGTTTTCACGCGAGGACCTCCATGCTTTATACTTGATGAGTGGAAATCTCTCGTTAACGTCATCCATGCTCATCAGCTTCTTTTCCCTGCGTCTTCGGTGTGTCCTAGGCATGGCCACAAGATCTATGGGTTCGCCTGTTTCTTGACCGCGTAATTGGCGATTTCGTTGATTATACCGAAAACAATATTTTACCCCCACAATGATCCTGAAGTGTAAGAGTCAGATGCACATAAATACAATGTGGCGACCTAGTGATACCGACTTGAACATACCATAGATTGGTGAAGACAACACCAAATCCAAGGGCGACGAAGAAAAGGAGTGGCGAGCTAGTAGGACTGGAGTTGCTGTCACTTCCATTATGATCTGTGCTAGTGGCAGTGGAAGGAGAGCCCGTGGTTGTTGGGGACATGTCGACGGAAGAATGCGACAACGGAAGGGTGGACAGCGTCCACTTCGATGAATAAATCAGCAAAGGAAAGCCGATGGGAAGTTAGGAACAGATGGCGATGGCAAAGGACTGAGTGCAGTGTATCAACTTGAAAATGAAACAAGCACACTCCTAAAGAATGTGTTGCCTCTGCGAGTTCGGTCGACGATAGCAATTCAGTTCATCTAGATGAAGGCTCCAACTCCAGACACACGTAAAGGGACGGCCCGGACATATCATCACTAAGAGCAAGAGCAAGTATAGCGAGGGCTTCAAAACCCTTGTGTATGGTACGTAAGCTGATGCTGTTGAATCATCAGTTTCAACATGGGGAGGGGGTAGTGAAGACGAATACTTCACGGAGTTGGCAAACAGAGACACCTAAGGCTGGGATGTCCGAGTCACGGGGCTGGCGATCCATTACGGAACATGGTGCAGCACATTATAGCCATCAGATAAGTGTTGGACTTATGGCGATATCTATGCAACACTAACTGAGGAGGCATTCTATCTCTCGCATTGACGTATATAATATCGTGTGATATGTGTATACCATCATGCAGGTAGACAGTTATTCCACAGTATCTATAGCATACACCTGCGTAGTCGCACAGTATACTAGATAGCGGAGTGGGGACAATCCTCTCTACCGGTCGGTACGTAATAAATGTAAGCGAGTTTATAAGACAGGGGAAGGCAATTACTCGATACAGGACAAAAAATGCCAATTCCGGGAAACTTTGTTATGCCCATCGGATTTCACTTAAGTAGCTACTGAGTCAAGGAAGAGCAAGCAAAACAGGCACCATTCTGGCAACGAGCACACAAGGAAGCATACCTGAACAAAATGGACAGCGCAGCTTCAAGCTCACCAGGAGATGTCAACCCTGTGGTCTTCTTTGATATAGCATTAGGAGGTATGTGTGTCAGGCAGATGTCCATTTCTTTCCATCTATTTCTTGTTACAATGTACGACCGGGTGATCAATTACATCTACCATTGACACCAAGGAGTTTCTTCCACAATGTCGAACCACGACCATGGCGCGATTGTTGGCCCTTTGGGAATCGGGGTCATTTCAAGTCATTGCAAACCGCGAAAAGATAGTAGCTGAGTTTTCCATATTACAGGGGAGCCTCTAGGTCGTATAAAAATGGAATTATTTGCCAATATCACACCCCGAACAGCGGAGAATTTCCGCCAGTTTTGTACAGGTGAAAGTAAGAATGCCCAGGGACGGCCACAGGGCTACAAAAACAGCAAATTCCATCGAGTAGTATGTATATCCATCTGGACACAGTGGATGCTTTGTCACAAGAAGCTGACCCTTTACAAAGATCAAGGACTTCATGATTCAAGGTGGTGATTTTGTTAATGGGGATGGGACAGGATCTTGCACTATTTATGGTACTCCAAGGTTCTCGGACGAAAACTTTTTCTTGAAGCATGACGAGGCTGGCTTGCTTAGTATGGCAGTAAGTTGATGGCTTTTGTCAAGGTTCCATTCAATTATACGGTGTGTAACCAAATCATCTAGAATTCCGGTCCGAACACGAATGGCTGCCAATTCTTTATAACAACCACCGCAACTCCATTTTTGAACGGGAAGCATGTCGTTTTTGGCAAAGTGCTGGAGGGAATGGACGTCGTTCGAATGATTGAGAACACTAGGACGATAAGGGATAAGCCCAACCAAGACATTTCAATTATTCAATGTGGAGAGATGTGATGCATGGAGATTTGGGAATGGTATGTTATGAAGAGACTCCACTGATAGGAAAGATCTGTAAAGCAAAGATGGGGCATGATTTACTGGTACGGATAAATGGCATATAATTTTTTATATAAAACGTACTGTCACTGAGAGGCATGAACAAAACCCCAGGAAGGGAGGGTCAGTCTCAGTATGACCAACAACCTACAGCTTCAATTTAGCAAGGTATTCAGAAGCCAGAGTGACGGCTTCGTCAATTTTGTCAGGATGTACTCCATTGCCTACCGAGGTAGGTCCCTTCCCACCCGCCTTTCCTCCGACCGCGCTAGAGACAACAGCTGCCCATTCGCTAGCCGAGGCACCTTGTTCGCTTGATGTCTATGCAAAAGAAGAAGGCAGCAAATTAGTATTGTTGTCAGAAATGGAATGATTAGTGAACGATGAAAACATACCTTGGAGACATAACAACCGTGGGCAACACGACCCTGTTCGGCACTTGCAGCCAAAACATATACTGTCTTCTCGGGCAACTTGGATTTGACGTAATTCAGCGACTCACTGATGGCTTTCGAGTTCGCAGAGATTGGGAGTTTAGTAACAAGACATGACCTGTCTTGATTCTCCGGGGCTTGGAAAAAGTTGCTTATAGTCTCAAGGGCAACTTTTGATTCAAGCTTTTGTTGCGCCTTCTGGCCGTCGATAATTCCCTTGTTGATACAGGCGAATCGTTCACGGAAGTTAGATTTCTGAACCGCGGAGATTGAAAGCTGGTTAAGCTCGCCCTGGATTTGTTTTGCTTCTTTTTCTTTCTCTGGGGTCATAGGCATCGCTTCCAAACTATCCAGCCGCTTCTGAAACTCTGCTGCCAATCGCTGCACTTCGTGAGCTTCTTCTCCGGTAACAGCAATGATTCTTCGAATGCCTTTAGCAATACCGCCCTCTTCCAAGATGATAAGATCTTTGATGTCCCCTGTCTTCTGCACGTGAGTGCCACCACAAAATTCAATACTAACCTCCTTCCAGCGAGGATCCTTCACATTTTGCAATATTTCACTCAATTCCACACCAACAGAGACAACACGGACTGGGTCAGGGTATGTCTCTCCAAAAACAGCTCGGACTCCCGAAATCTCTCGAGCTGTTGCAAGAGGAAGTTCCTGGGAGTAAACGGCACAGTTCTGGCGAATATATTCGGTTGAGATTTCCTCTACTCTGGCCAAATCCTTGTCCGAAATGGCCGATTTATGAGAGAAATCGAACCTCAGCTTTTCGGCGGCAACGAGGGATCCCTTTTGCTCCACACTCTCTCCCAGGACAGACCTGAGGGCGAAATTAAGAATATGCGTCCCTGTGTGGTTGTTCCTAATAGGCCACCGACGTAATTCGTCGTATTCACAGATGACGCTGTCACCCACAGAGAAAGAACCGTACTTCATGAACCCAGTATGAAGTACGTACCCAGCATAAAGCTGGACATCACCGACCTCAAGCTCGGCCTGTCCATCGATAACGATCCTACCTGTGTCGTTCTCTTGTCCACCCTGTTCAGCATAAAAATTTGTCAGATCAAGAATAATTCCTAATTGCTCGCCGTCCGGTACATCGTTGGTGGACGAATGGAACGTTTTGCCATGGTATATAGCCTTTATCTGAGCGGTAATGTTGCCCTTCCCAAATTTGGCACTGTCGTCAGTTTTGGGAACGTCATTCATGGTTTCCAGTTTGCCTAGGTCATGAACGTCCAACTTGACCGTCTCCGAAGCAGTCTTCTTCTGGCCTCTGCTTGCCTCTTTGGCCCTTAAGCGCGCATCCTCAAACTCACGGTCATCGATCCGTAGCCCGCGTTCTTCTGCCATTATGCGAGTGAGGTCGACTGGGAAACCGAAGGTGTCATAGAGTCTCCAAACATCAGCGCCATGGAGTTTATCGTCTCCCTTGACCTTGGCCTGCTGAGCATAATGTTCAAACTGTCGCTCGCCACGATCCAAAGTCTTAGCAAACGACATCTCTTCTTCATCAAGTATTTCCATGACGTCGAGCTGCTTCTTTCTCAACTCCGGAAACATATCTCCGAGTTGATCAACGACAGTAGGGACAATTTTGGAAAAGAAGTTGCCGATCTCGACCCCGAAGTACTTCCTGGCGTAACGAGCTCCCCTACGTAGAACGCGACGAATGACATAGCCGCGGCCATCATTATTGGGAACCGCACCGTCTGAAATTGCAAACATCAGGGTCCTAACGTGGTCCGCAATGACACGATAGGCAGTATCGATACCATCAGGATCATCGGTACCAAAGAAACCACGGTATTCCCTTGCTCCGGTGACATCTCGGATGGTTTCAAATATGGGGGTAAAAACATCCGTATCGTAATTCGACGACTTGTGTTGTAAGACCGACACCAACCTTTCGAACCCCATTCCGGTGTCCACATGCTTGTTGGGCAACGGTCGCAATGACCGATCTGACTCACGGTTGTACTGAATGAAGACGTTGTTCCATATTTCCAGAACATTGGGGTCATCTTGGTTGACCAAGTGGGCTGCATTACGTCCACCGACACGGTCATAATGGATTTCACTGCAAGGACCACAGGGACCCTGATCACCCATCTCCCAGAAATTGTCTTTCATATTTCCGGGCAGGATATGATCCTCTGGGACGCCAACGGCTCTCCACAGATTCTTTGCCTCTAGATCTGGCTCCAGGCCCCCCTCCGGGTTGCCTTCGAAATAGGTAACATAGAGGCGCTGGGGATCTAAGCCATAGATCTTGGTTAATAGTTCCCAGGAATAGCGAATCGCATCCTCCTTAAAATAATCTCCAAAACTCCAATTCCCAAGCATTTCAAAGAAGGTCTACCGAGTGTTTGACTTAGCACAACATCAACCATGCAACGGGGTAGAAATCTCTCACATGATGATAACTATCCTTTCCCACATCGTCAAGATCCTATAATCACTCGAGTCAGTCTATCTTCCGGCTTCTTCCTTTTTATCCCTTGATTCCAGGTTCTTTCCTTGGCGGTTGTTCACCTGATACTTACATTGTGCTTTCCTCCTGCACGAATGCACTATAGACTATGTTAGGACCAGCCAAACATGGAAGTTGAACTACCGACCTTTTGTGAGTTGACTGCACTCTTCAGGTTTGCAAAGTCGGAATTAGGATCCACTGTGCCCAGAAAGATCGACTTGAACTGGTTCATTCCAGCATTGGTGAACAGTAGCGTAGGGTCAGAATGGGGAACAACAGGGGACGATGCAACTATGAATTTAAATGTTCGTCAGTCTATAACAATTTGACATGTTTCAATCACATAGATACTCACCAAATGTGTGGCCATTTTCCTTAAAATATTGAAGAAAAGTGTCTCGAACACGTTTGGCATCCCATTCCGAGTTATGATGGTTATCTGAAGCCATACTGAACGATCTTGTGATGGTTCTTGTGAGCAAGGTATTTGAAAGTGGGGGAGTGTGAAGGTGGTAGAATGTTCTGGGTTGCGACCTAAAATGTGATAAAAGATGAGTCAAGGCCAATTCCCCCTCCTTAATGAACCTATGAACATGCATTAAGCAAACTTTTTTCAAGTAACACACTCCGTTGTACTGAATTTTCAATGTGCACAGATTATGTGCAAGAATTTAATTAACATATAGTTGGACTATTGGGCCTATCTCTTTCTCTCATCAACAAGGCATTGCTCGTGTGGCTGATGGCACATGTTGGTGAGGAAGTCAATCACGGGAAAAAGCGCCCCGCAGAAAGTGACCCCGAAGGAGATCAACCTCTGGCTAAAAGGTTTGGTCGCCTGCATATCTGTATGTCTTCAACGACAATACCATTGTATTCTCCCAATCTTCTTCTCACCTATACCTAAAAGTTTGACCTTCTAACACAAGGTTTTCTTTAGCGCATTCTGCAGCAGCTGGCCATGTCACTAATGCCAAAGAGAAGCCCCCTGCTTCTTCTTCCACCGATTCGATGTTATTGGATGATACCAAACACACCGTTTACATACATGATCTGGATAGAGAGTTAGAAGAAACCGAGCCTAATGCCGATACTTTTACGTTTCTTCACAGATACGCTGATCAACTTACCGCAATTCCGAGGTTACTCGTCACGAGGGCTAAGACTCCATGCAATGAGTTAGTCCTTTACACCGAGCCTACATCCTTGTCAATCACAAAAGAGGGAGACAATGTGCGGAAGGCTCTGATCGCCACAAGGGATCGCGCTAGACGGGGTCAACAAGGTTGTGATGATGTTTTTTCTGTTGAGAACTATGATAGTAGCGTGATCATAACTGGGACTACAAGCAGCAACGATTCGATTAAAGGCCCTATTGATGGTTATAGTGAGGCAATGGAAGTTGACGTTGATTGCTGAAGCATCGTTCCACCAGCGTCATGATTCTTCGTTTACATGAATAAGGTGTAAGAGATCATACATATCCTTATAATCCCTATAATAGATCTATCATAAAGAATATTAATGTCTAAAATAAATCTTCTTAAGACTTAATTAATAATATATTATGATTATTGAGATAGCCATTTAATATGAAATAAAGTTATATTAGTGCTAACTACTCTAAAGCTTGTAATATAAAAAAATAAATAATAAAAAATAAATATAAGTATTCACTAAAGAAAAATAATACTAGTAGTAGTAAAATAAATAATATAATATAAATATTATGTAATAAATAATATAATTATTATATAATAAATAATATAATTATTATTTCATTGCTTTCTTTTTTAGGCCTGATTATTCTTAATCAAGAAAATATTATGATTTTTATAATCTAATATAAATTTATTATTTTTAATTATTATAATTAATATAAAAAACTATCTAGAAAGACCCAGCTGATTAAAATATAAAATATAAAAATCTTATAAATAATAAAATATATTTTTAAAATTACTGGTAAATCTTTATTTTTTATTATTTTTATTTAAATTATAGTATTTAATATAGTACTGTAATATTTTAAAATATAAATAATTATTTAAAAATTGTTTTATTTTTTATTGTATATAATTATTAACTTTAATTAATAATATAATATTCTAGATCTGTCTAAGTAATAGTTCTAGTATTTTATAGACTTAAAACCTTATAAAATAAAAAATAGAATAAATTTTAATACTATTGAATAATTAGATATAGAAAATATATCTTATTTCCTTAATAATTAGCAATAAATTACATTAATTTTTAAATAATTTCTAGAAAGGCTGGTCCTAATACTAATATTTTATATTTATATAAACCTTTTTATAATATTAAAATTAATTACGTAATATTTATAACTAATAATAGAAATTTAAACATTTTAAACTTTCTATGTATTATTTTAATAAAATTTTATATCTATTTTATGCGCTAGACTAGAGATTAAAACTTTTTATAATTTATTATATTAATAACTAATATTTTAAAAATATTTAATTCAATGACTTATAAAATTTATATATTTTCATCATAAAGGATCGTAGTCTAGTAGATTTATATAATAATATAATAAAAATAAAAATAATTAATAATAAAAATTCTAACTAGTTATTTTAATATTAATTTATAAAAGAAATTAGATATTAGATTATATATTAGTTTATAATCTTTATTTAATTATTAATACAAAAGTAGTATACTGTAAAAGGTTGTATACTTTATTTATAAAATATAATATATTCTATTTTAAAATTTAATAATAAATTATTTTTTATTAAATATAATAATATCTAGAGATTTTGACTATAGATATACTTATTAAAAAATTAGATTATATCTTATATAGATATAGATTTTATATATAAAATTCACATGATTTACTTAAATAATTTTGTCACGGTGCCTGCCTGCCTGCCTGCCTGAACCCGCGTGGTTGCCTGAATCCTGCCTGAATCCTGTTCCTGAATATCCTTATATAGCGTGCGCAGTGTAAAGCCATTGGCTTTACATCCTAGTCCTTTTGCCAATAGTGCAGCGGGAAGTACCTGGAATGCGCACCCAGTATGCCCCGTGACAAATTTACTATTATAAATATTATATTAAAGCTATGGCGGTCTTTTAGGAATATTTAAAAATTTATAAAAAATATTATTTTAATTTATCTAGGATTAGAAAAAACTATATAAATCTTAAGAAAAGATTTTAATATATATTTTTTTATTTATAAATTAAATAATTATTTATATAGTAATATATATCACAATTTTAAATATTTTAATAATATTGATATTTAATAAGGCTTAACATTTTTATATAATCTAAATAAATAAATAAAAATTAATAAAAAATTTTATTAAATGATTAAATGTATAGATCTCTATTATCTAGGATTGTTAAAAGATTATTATAAAGTAGAAATCTAGTTTTTAAAATATATATATATATATATATATTTTAGTAAGTTTATTCTTAATATAAGTTTAAAAATAAAGAAATTTAATTTATTATTAAGGGTTAATTAATTATTTATAAGCATTTCTCTATAGAGACTAGTTCTAGAGTAGTAAAAAACTAAGATTTGAAATTCTTTTAAAAATATATACTCTATTTTTAACATATTTCATAGATAGAAAAACTTATTTTTGATATTTTATAAAAATTTAATCTTCTTCTTTCTTATAGATTAAAGTGTTAGCTAGAATATTATATTTTTTAAAATAAATTTAACTATAATTTGTAATAGAAAAAAATTTTATTTATCTAACTTATCAAATATTTACATATTTTATAGTTATTGAGATATTCTAGTATTTGATAGTCTGTAGAAGTATTAAAATAATCTATATATTAAATTTTTTTTAATTTAAAATATTATTTTTTTAAAAAATTTTAATAATGATTAGCAGTTTCTTATTATAAATATGATAATCATATTTAATAAATAATATAGTTTTAGAATAATAGTAAATAGGATATTAAGTCCTATTAATTAATTAGAAGAGGATTTTAGTAATAATCAATATTTATTTCTATATATTTTAAGAATATAAGATTATATATAATAAATAAAAATAATAGTAAAGACTAGAACTTTTTTAGTATATTAAAGTCTTAATATAAACTTAGTTTTAAATAAAAATAATTTTTTTAACTAGTTTAATAATGAAGCGTGTAATCTCATTATAATTTTTAATAAACTAATAATAAAAATTATAGAAATTTAAAAAAAAATAAATTCTTTATATATTTATTAGAATTTTTAATCAATAATAATAGTAATCTTCAATAGATCTAACTAAATATTAATATTAATAATAGTAAATTCTATAAACTTTATTCTTATAATATAGAATTTATATTTATAAATAATAGTTTATAGACTAGCTATCTATAGCTTTTCTAATATTTAATAAATATAAAATTTATATTTAGTAGTATTCTTATTATAAATTAATATATTATTAATATAGGCTGTAGTAAATTTGTTTAGTTATTTTATTAATTAAATATTAATAAAATATTAATACAATATTAATAAAATATTAATTAAATATTAATAAAATATTAATTAAATATTAATTAAATATTAAAATATAATAAATCTATTTATGAATCTAAAAAATAAAATATAATATTTGAATATCCTACATTAAATTTGAAAAATAGTAAAATCTTTTAAAATAAAGTCTATTCTAATGTAATAAAAATTATAATATTATATAAATAATTTAATATTTTATTAATTTAGAGTATTAGATATTTTATTAATTTAGAGTAATAGATAAGAGTCTTTTTTTATATGTATATTTAATTTTGATAATTAATATAAAAATAAAGTTTATCTCTAGGTTTCCCGGCTATTAGAATAAAGAATATAAAAAATATAGGGTTTAAAATAATAAAACTTTTATCAAATTTTTTTATAATATAATCATAAGCCGTCTAAAGCTTTTTATCATTATTTTATAATAAAATAATTTTTAATTTTTTTTCTCTAGTTACATCTCATAGTTATAATATTTAAAAAAAAGTAAAATATCCAATTCTTTTTGAATATTAAATTCCAATATTATTTAAATAGACTTTTCTTAATCTTATCCCCTTCTAATATTGAGAAGACTTTTAATTTTATAATTATAACTTTCTTAATAATATCAAATAAGATAATAAAAATTTGAATTCTAAAATTATTTAAATATTTTTAAAATCTTACTATACTGATAAAAGCAATTTTATTAAAATTTAGGATTTTAATAATAACTAATAATTTTTTATTATGGATATTTTAATTATATTTAATAAATAATATAATCTTGAAATAATAATAAATGAAATATTAAATTTTATTAATTAACTGGACGAGGAATAGTAATAATTTTCTTTATAATATTTATTTTCATATATATTAAAAATATAAAATTATAATATATAAAAATAAAGATAATAATTGTAAATTTTTAATATATAAAAATCCTCGGTATAAGTTTAATCTTAAATAGAAATAATTTTTTTAAAATAGTTTAATAAAAATTATAGAGATTTTAAAAAGATTAAATTTCTTATATAATTATTAGACTTTTTTATTAATAATAATAATGATTTTTTAATTTTTTAAGTATTATTAGTAGCAATAATAAATCCTAAAAACTTTATTTTTATAATAGAAAATTTATATTAATAGATAATAATTTATAAACCAGTTATCTATAACTTTTCTAGTATTAAATAAATATAAACTTAAGTTTAATAATATTCTCACTATAAATTAATATATTATTAATATAAGTTATAATAAACTGATTTAGTATTTATATATCTTAATAATATTTTATTAATAAGATATTTCAATATAGCAGGTCTATTTATAAATTTAAAAAATGAAATATAATATTTAAATATTCTATATTAGGTTTAAAATATTGTAAGATCTTTTAAAATAAAATCTATTCTAAAATTAAAATATGTTTAATAGATATAAAGTTTAATAAAAATCTTAGTATTACGCAGGCAGTCTATTATCTTATTAATTAAAAATCTTTTTTTATAAATATATTTAATTTTTAATAATTAATATAAAAATAAAATCTATTTTTAGGGTTCCTAACTATGAGAATAAAAAATATTAAAATTTTTAAATCTAAAATTAAAAATGTCTTATTAAAACTTTTTATAATATAATTATAAGCTGCTTAAAGTTTTTCTATTATTATTTTATAAAAAGATAATTTTAAAAATTTTTTTAATTAAATCTTATAGTCATAGTATCTAGAAGAAAATAAAATATTTAACTTTTTTAAAATAAAATATTTATTAAGTGATAATATTATTTAAATAAAGTTTTTTAATCTTATTTTTTAAAAAGTCTTTAGCTTCGCGATAATAGCTTTTTTGATAATATTAAATAAAATAATAGAGATCTTAGAATTAAAGTTATTTAGATATTTTTAAAATTTATATAATGTTTTTTAATTATAACTTAGATTTTATAATTTCATAAAGAAAATGATATTTATAATTTTTTTATTGAAATTCTATTCTATCTTTATTATAGTTTCATTGTAAGGATTAATATAGTAAGATAGTATAAAGGATAGGTCTATATACGTTCTATAAAATATAAGATTGTATTTTCTTAAAATATTATTACTAGTTTTTTAACTAATATTTCTTATAGATACTTATTATCCACAAGACGCTTATAGGTTATGTAGTTATATTATCTTATTAACTAAAACTTCTAGAGGGTTATTTTAGATATAGATATTTATATAATAGATTTAGTATAAGTCTATAAAGATATATTTTTTTATAATTATTTTCTTAGGGGCCTTAGTCTTCATGATTATAAATATTAGTTATACTTATAATAAACCTTCTCTTTTATAAGGTGATCTCACGATGGATTACCTATAGGTATTTTTTTTAAATAATATTATTAAAATCTTTATTTAAATATTTTCTATTGATGCCTGAGTAGGAGAAAAAAAATTCATCTCTTTTTTTATAGATCTTACTCTCTTACTGGGGATCTATAGTATTATTTCTTAATTAATATTATTTTATTTATATATATATTCCTTTAAATTTATATTATTAATCTTTTTTATAAATTTTTACTTTCTTAAGTTTTACTTCTTTGTGAGATTTTTAATTTTTTTTCTTAGATCTTTATTCTTTATAAAGTTTTTATCTTTTTATAAGATTTTTATTTTTTTCATAAGGTGTTTATTTTCCTATAAATTTTTTATTTTTTTATAAGGCCTTTACTTCTCTGTAAAATCTTTATTTTTCATAAGATTTAATCTTTTCTATGGGATTTCTTTTTTTATAAGACCTTATACTTGATAGGATCTTTGAAAAGGGCTAGGCCCTGTCAGCCATCCGGAATTGGAACATCTATGTTCTGACCTGTCTGGTCCTGGACTTTAATCCGATGATATCTATAAAAAAGATAGGAATCCCTAGAGAGAATGGAAATCTCTAGAATAATAAAAAAACTCACTAATATTATAAAGGAATCTTCTAGAAAGAGTTATCTATAAAAAAATTTAATTAATTTATAGATTAGATAGTTCTTTCTCCAGTAAATTTAATTTCTTTATAGATTATTATATTTTATGTAGTTTATCTAGTTTCTTAGTCTATTATAGTTTTAAATTCACTCTTTCTTTAAAGTATCTATTAGATAATAGATTAATAATGTGTAATAATTATAATAAATTAATAAATATTTCTAATTATTATAAAAGTATTATCTAAGCTAATATTATTAATTAATTAATTAAATATATTAAAGAGCTAATAATCCAGAGTATAAAAATATAATATATTATTATCTAATAGAATATAATAATAGATAATAAAATTAAGACTAGTCTTAGATAGGTTAAATAGATTATTAATATTTAATTTTTATTTTTTTAGGTGTCTACTACAGTACTTTTATTTATATTAATATTAGTATTAGTACTAGTCTAAGATTTAACTAATATAAAGAAACTAAAGCTATTAATTTTTATAAATTTTAATAAAAAAGATAAGAATAAGTTCCTGAGCTAGTTTAATAGTATATAAGTAAAGATTAAAATTAATTAATAATCTATTAATATGTTAGTTGAACAGGCCTAATATATATTTATATTTTTAAATAAAAAAGTTAAAGTAAAGATTAATCTATAAATAAAGTTTAATTATAAAACTCCAATCTTCTTAGCCATGACTTTAATTAACCATTTTAAGTTAATTTATAAAAATCTAATCTAATAAGAAAAAATTATCAGCAAGTTATCTATCTATCTTTAAGTAAAAAAGCTAAATAATTAATAATTTTTTAATAAAAATTAATAATTTACTAATTAAAGCTGGAAGATATAGTTAGAAAAATTTAAATAAAAAAATCTTTTATATTAAATCCTAAATAATAATATCTATTAATAAATAATTAATATTAAATAGAAATTAAACTTTAAAGATTTTTGCTGATAAGTCAAACAGATAATTAATAAATTTATAAAAATAAACTAACTTTCAAGAAAATAATTAAAATATTTTAATATTTAAATAGATAATATTTTTAAGAAAATAATTATAGGTAGTACTATAGATTAGGAACTTATAGTAATAAATATAAGATTTATTTAATTAATTTAATAAATATTAAAAGAGATATTAATTAAATATCGTGAGACAGGACTCTATATACGCTATAAATTTTTAAAATATTATATTATTAAATATTTATATTTATTATTATAATACTTCTAGAACTTAAAGAATATTTTAAAAAATAAAATCTACTAAATTTTACTTAAAGATAATCTAGCTAGTAAGACTAGCTAGATTTTAAAAAATCTAGTTATCTAGTAATCCCTAGTTTTAGAAAAAGTATAGCTTCTCTAGATTATTATCTGGAAAGATATATACTAATTAATTAAAATTATAAAAAATTTAAAAAAAAGTTTAAAGATTTAAAGGCTATCATACTTTTTCTATATTAAAATTAGTTAATAGAATTTATTTTATGAATATTTTAATTAATATTAATTATATACTATACGGGATAATCAGCTAAAATTTTATAAATAAAAATAAACTAGAGTATGTCCCTATTGAACCTTAAAATATTAAAGAATTTAAAGGATTTAAAAAAAAGAAGATTTATATAATTAAATTAGTAAAGATATTACTAGATATAAATAAGAATTTATAAAAATATATATACTTTTATATTTTACTATATATATATAAATATAATATTATGTTGGGACTCTTATGGATAAAATATTAAAATATAATATTTTAAACTAAGAATTTTATACTTTATATTTAAAATATAGAGATAGAAGTATAATATAGATAGAAATAAAACTACTTTCTAGTATTATGTATGATCTCCGCCAATATATAATATATTTTAAAAAATTAAAAAAAAAGAAGATTTAGTAGAACTATTTATAGTAAATCTAGTAAATATTAATAAGATTCTTTATAAGCTTAACTAGCTAAAAAATTCTGTGAAAGTAAAGAATAAATTATTAAAATTTTATTATAAATATTTAAATATTTTTAATAAAATAATAATAGATATTTTATTATTCTATTACCCGGGGGTAGACTATATTATAAAAATAATTAAAGATATTAAAGAAAAAGAAGAGAAGGTTTCTTAGAATATTATTATTAAATAAATTAATTAAAACTCTTAATATTATAAAAAACTTTAATTAATTTTTTTAAAAAAAAATTTATATAGATTAGTAACTTCTTGGTAGCTATTTTTATATTATTTATTTTAAAATTTAATAATAATTTATATTTTTATATAGATTACTGAGTATTAAACTAGATAATAATAAAGAATTAATATTTTCTACTACTTATTTAAGAAATCTTTTAATATATTTTAAAGATTTGATATTATATTAAATTAGATATTATTTAAGCCTTCTACTGTATCTGAATTAAAGAAAAAAATAAATAAAAAACTATATTTTATATTTATTTTAAACTATTTAAATAATTAATAGCCTTATTTAGGTTTACTAACTATCTAAATATATTTTAATAATATATTAATTAGATTTTATAAGAATTCCTTGATAAATTCTGCTCTATTTATATTAATAATATTCTTATCTTTATAAATAGAAGTCTGGTTAAATATTATATCTAAATATAATAAGTACTGGAACGCTTATAGGATATAAATCTTTAAATAAATATTAATAAGTATAAATTTAAAGTAACTACTACTAAATACTTAAGATTTATTATTAAAATAAAAAACAAGATCTATATAGATTTTACTAAAATTTAAATTATATAAGATTAAAAAATTCTAAAGACTATCCATGATATTAAAGCCTTTCTAAGATTTATTAACTTCTATTAGTAGTTTTTCAAGGATTAAGAGATTTATTTAAAGTCTTTAATATAATTTATAAAAAAAATACTAAGTTTAGTTAAATACTAAAAACTTAAAAAATATTTAAAATTTTTAAAAAAATTTTTATTATTATTCTTATTTTAGCATATTGAGACCCTAAATAAGAAACTCTAGTAAAAGTTAATTTTTCTAAATAGTATATAAAAAAAGTACTATTCTAGTAAAATAATTAAAGAATTTTTTATTCTATAATATATTTTTTAAAAAAAAATTTATCCGTAGAATATAACTACTAGTTTTATAATAAAGAATTATTAGTAATTATCTAAGTCTTATAAAAGTAAAAATTAGAGCTTATTTTATTTTTTTATTTTAAGATTTTTAGTAACTATTAAAATCTAAAATATTTTATAATTTAATAATAACTTATGGAATAATAGATACATTAAACTTAATTTTTAAATTATTTTAATTTTATAATTAATTATTATCTAGAAATAATAAATACTTAATTTAATATTTTATTAAAGGTCCTAGGATATACCCAAAGAAAAAAATAAGTATATTATAAACTAAAAAATCTAGTTATTTTATCTTATATTTAAGAAAAGATTTAGCTATATAATATCTACTAAAAAAATCTTTAATATAGGAGTCTTTACCAGTCTAAAACTTATAGAGTTAATATTAAATAATTTATAAAAATAAGCTAAATAAGCTGATAAAAATTTAAAGAAATATTAGAAAATAGTGACTAAAGATAAACCTAATTTTTTTAAATAATTAAAACTAAAGATTTCTATTATAAAATATTAATTAGATATAAACTAATACTTGTTCTTTTAAAAATAAGTTTAAATTTTTAATTTAGAGTTTTTATAAATCTAGATTATTTAAGAAGTCTATAATAGCATGATTACTAGATACTCTAGATAAGATTAAACTTATAAAATAATTACTTGCTATTATTATTAACTAAATATAAATAAAAATATTTATTAATTCTACTATAATTATAATAATTATAAAATTAATTATATTTAAAAAAATTATAAATAAGATTTTTTAAAACCGCTATTAATCTTTAATTAATCTTAGTAAAATATTACTATTAACTTTCTAATAGATTTTTTAGAATCTTAAGATTATAGAAATATTATGGTTATCACTAACTAGTTAATTAAAGATGTTATTATTAAGTCTATCTTAAATATAGATATAAAAAACTTTATAAATATATTTATTTAAATATTTTATAGTTATTATAGGATATTCTAGTTAGTAGTCTTAGACTATAGTTCTTAATTTATAAATAAATTATAAATAATCCTATACAAAGCCTTGGATATTAAATAATATCTTTCTATTATTTATTATCTTGAAATAGATAGTGTGATAGAGTAATAAATTATAATTATTAAAATTTTCCTATAATATTTTATTAATTAATAATAAATTAATTAATAAGAATTATTATCTATAATATAGCTAGCCTTAAATAATTAAGACTCTATATTAATAAAAATAAGTTTTTTTTTATAATATAGCTTCTATATAAAGCCCCTAGACTTAAATATTAAAATAAATATTCTAAAATATTATTAGACTAGAAACCTTTAAGAATAGACTAAGACTATTTTTAGTAAACTCTAAGAGACCCAAGATATCACTAATTTAATAATAGTAATAATATAAGAGATATAAAAATAATATATTAATTATTAATAAAACCCTGTTCCTTATTATAAAAAAAATAATAAAATTTAACTGGATCTAAAAAATATTATAATTAATTAATTTAATAAAAAACTAAACTAATAAAATATAAAATTTATAGTACTAGAATAGATTAGGATACATATTTATAAACTAGATATATTATTTAAAATCTATCTAGTATTTTATATTAATTTATTTTAATTTATTATTATAGACCCTCTACTTATCTAAAAAGTAATTAATTAATAATTAGATATTATTATTATAGAAGATAGCACTAAGAAATATACTATTAAGAAAATCCTGGATAAGAAGAATATATTTTAAGAGAAATATATATATATATATAAAAATATTTTTAATTAAATAAAAGGAATATGCTATACTTATATAGAAATTAGTAACTAAATTCTATAATACTAAAACCTATAAATATTAGTATAATCTTATCTATCTAATCTTTTAAAATCTATTACAGGCTAGCTGTATTACAGTAAGAAAAGTAATAATTAAAAAAGATTAAATTTTATTAGTTATCTAGAATTAGAATATCTATATTTTGACCTGTCTAGTCCTGGACCTTAATCTGATGATATCTATAAAAAAAATAAAAATTTTTAGAGAATAGGAATCTCCAGAGCAGTAAAAAAGTTTATTAATATTATAAAAAAATCTTCTAGAAAGAGTTATCTATAAGAAAACCTAATTAGTCTATAGATTAAGTAGTTCTTTCTCTAGCGAATTCAATTTTTTTATAGATTATTGTATTTCACGTAGTCCACCCGGCTTCTTAGCCCGTCACATCTTTACTTTGCTGGTAAATTTTAGTAAATATTTATTTAAGTATGAATTAAAATTTAGGATTTAGAACATCTTCAGAATTTTATACCAATTTTCCTTTTATTTTAAATATTTTTTATGAAAAAAATCTTTTACTGTGTTTCTTCTTTTTTTTATAAGAATAATAGTATATAATATCCATCTTATCTTTATAAGACTTATTTACTATAGTTAATATTATTTAATAACTGTCTATAGGTTTTATTTCTATAAAATAGTTTTTTTTCCTTTCTTATAAGTATTATCTTGATAATCTATTTTTATATAATATTTTTTTAGAACTTTTAATATTATTACTTACTATTTCCTCCTCTTTTTTTCTCCCGTAAAAAAAGTAAATTATTCTCTTATAAATAGATACTATCACGGTGCCTGCCTGCCTGCCTACTTGAACCCGTATAGTTACCTGAATCCTGTTCCTGAATACTCTTATATAGCATGCGCAGTGTAATTCCATTAGCTTTACATCCTAGTTCTTTTGCTGATAGTGCAGCAGGAAGTACCTGGAATGCGCACCCAGTATGCCCCGTGACAGATACTTATGTTTTATATATTAAAATATTATTATATAAACTTTATTTTTTACGCTGTCTTTTCCTGCTTTTATTTTTATATTAGATCTATACTTTTATAAGAATAGTAGTTTATAATTAATCTAGTTATAATTATTTATTATTATCACAATTTTTATAGTAGTCTTAATTTTCATTATTATAGTAAATGACATTTTTTCTATAAAAAAGTATATATAGTCTAATATTAATTAGTTTTTTTTCTTTATAGATATTTCTAGTATTAATTAATCTTTCTAGATTTTTCTCTGTGTATTTCTTTCTAAATTAACTATAATAATTTTATTCTTATTTTTGTGAATATTTTAACTGTTCTAATTATTAAAGATTTATATATCTATAGATTCTTCCTTCTACTAGAGAGTATATTTAAGGATTTAATAGAATATTTTTGTCCTGTAATAGGTTAGAACTATAATTTAAATTATAATTTAATTTATAAATCTATTTATAGATATTTAATTAACTTATTTCTTATAAATATATTAATTATATTACTAGGACTCTTATTCTAGAAAGAATAGTAATTTTTATTAAGTCGCGAGTCTTACTAGATAATAATATTAAAAATATAATTTATTTCTATTATTAAATATGGTATTACTTACTAATTAGAGATATATATTTAACTTTATAAAACTATTTTTATAATTTAAGTAAAATATTCATCTCCTTGTAATTAGATATGTAATGTATACTGTAATCTATCTAGTTTTTAGATTTTTATAATATATATTATAAATAGCTATAATTAGAAATATAATGATTATTTTTAGTTTAATTATATGATCTGTTTGCTGTAGTTTTAATTATTAATTTTGGTTTATTTTTAATCTCGCGAGTATAATTATATCTTATATATAGTATATAGATACTTAGTAAAGAAATTATAAAAAATTAATTATTTTTTTAATTTTTATAGTTATTATTTTACTACTGCTTTCTTTATATTGTAAAGAAAAACTATTTTCTAGCTATAAATTCTTTATAAATATATAAATAATATAGATTTATAACTAGTTTCTAAGTATTTTATTTACTAGAATATTCTTTCTATTTAGTTAATATTTTTATGTTTTAAATCCTTTATTACAAGATTATTGGTGTCTTTGGATAGTACTTATAAAAACCTTTCTTAAAAAGAATTTTTATAAGTTTATTTTTTTAATCTATAATGTTCGCGGAGTGAGGACATATAAAAAAAATAATAAATCTATATATCTATAAGTAGCTCTAATTTATATACTTATATACTATCCTTTTTAAATATATAATAGAATCTTCTATTCCGCGGGTTTATTTTTTATTAATTCAATTTTATAATAAGTATTTTACTAATAACTAGACTTTCTGCTTTATTATAAAGCTCTGAAACTATCTTATATAGTTATAATTTTTTTTAATTTCTTATATATAATATTTAGATTTACTTCTATATATTTACATATTTCTTAGATTTTTTGATTTTTATTAAGGTTTTCATCTCTCTATTATTTTTTATAATAATTTATGCTAATTATTCACAGATATTTTATTAAATTAATATAAAATAGTATCTTTTACTAAACTTTTATAAAGAATTGTTACATATAAGTTCTATAAAGAATAAAAAGTTTATTTAATTATTTTATTTAAAATTATATAGTTTTACAGGGATTATTTTAACATACTATTACTTATTCTATCTAATCATTAATTTATAAATAGTATATAATACTTAATCCCTGTTTAATCACGAGACTAGATATAAAATCTAATCAAAAACCCTTTATAAAAATATTCTTTTTATTTATAATACTCTTTATAAATATTCTATATAATTAAAAATTTTTTAAAAAGACTTTTATTTGGTTTTTTCTATTTAAATCTTTTTATAAAAGAATAAAGTAGGTTATCTTACTATACTAGTCTATAATTATCAAAATATTATTAAAGTTTTCTCGCGAATCTTTTATAGTATTAGTATCTATAAATAAATTAGTAATAAAGTTTATTATCATTTTTTTAATTTTATAAAAATTAGTAATAGTTCCAGTAAGTTTTATAATTTTTTATAAATTATTCTTTCTTTTTAATAGATCTTATAAATTTTATAATATTCTTATATAAACTTATCTATTTCTATCCACTAGAATCTTTATGAGATTAAACCTAATATTATCCTACTTATAAAATATGTTATAATAGGGTCGTTGTGTAACTTCGTGAATATTTAAATTTATAATAATCTAAAATATATAATTTCCTAGATCTTTAGAGTAAGTTTTTATAATTTATCTGTTAGAAGAGTTTACTAGTTTTCTTTTCATAAGTTTGAAATTTATAGGATCTATTAGTCTTTTTTAATTCTAAAAATTTATTCATTTTAAATTAATAGTTTAAGTATTGTTATGAATAATTCTATAGATAAACTTTTTTAATATAGTAATTCCATGAGTATAGTGTTTTTTTTAATTTATTTTTTTTATAAATTATTTCTAACTTAGGATATTTCTATAAATTAAAATTTATTAAATTATTATGAACTTTTCCTTTCTATATTACAGACTTAACAAATTTAATAATTATTATAATATTATTTTTTTAGTTTCTTGTGATCTTGTATTGATATTTTTTTATAATTTAATTCTTATAATAAATTATCTATAGGATTCTAAATCCCTGGTTAATGTCTAATATAAAATTCAAATATTATAAAGTATTATAAAGTATTATATCTATTTTTATAATAGTTTCTTACTAGTTACAAAGTATTTTAGAATCTTATAATTAGCAATAATTTTTATTATAATATTAATTTCTTTCAACTAGTGATACCATTCTTTTAATATTTCTATTATTATTAGTAATTTTTTATTAAAGATCCCATATTTCTATTCCATAGAAATTATTTTTCATGAATTACATAAGACGGCCGTTCAACACAATAAAATGAGCTCGTATTGGTGCTAATTACTCTAGAACTTTAAGCGTAAGGAGAAAAAAAGAAAAATAAGAAATAGTATAAGTGCTTACTCGAAGAGAAAAATAGTAAATAATAATAAAATAAATATAGTTATATATTTTTAAATAGAGCTACTATTATATTATTCCTTTATTTAAACTTGACTATCCTTAATCAGAGAAATATTATTATCTTTATAATCTATAATAAATCCATTATTCTTTACTATAGTAATCTATATAAGAAATTATTTAAATAGTCTAGGACAGTTCAGGTAGTAGATATAAAAATTATATAAATAAAAGATTATATTCTTAAAATTATTAGTAGGATATTATATATAATTATTCTTATTAAGATCTACTTATTTAATACAATACTATAAAGTTCCTATTTATAAATAACTTTTTAAGATCTATTCTACTTTCTATTTAATATAATTATTAATTTTAATTAAAGAAGCCTAGTCTAAGATCTATCTAAATAAGAATTTTAAAATACTGTGAAAGCAGAATTTATTAAAATAAAAAATAGAATAAATTTTTATATTTTTAAGTAATTAAACTTAGAATATATAAATAATCTTTTTAATAATAATTAATACATTATATTAATTTTTAATAGCTTCTAGAATAGTTAGCTTTAATACTGATTTTTAATATCTATATAAATCTTATTTCTAATATCAAAACTCACAAGTTAATACTATTAATTAATTATATAAGTTTAAATTTATTAAATAATCTATATATTCTTTTTATTAATTTTTATATCTGTTCCATACAGCTGGCTAAAACTTAGACTTATTATTAAATTAATAATATTTATAATAAAAATCTACAAAAATATCTAATTAAAAAAATATAAGACTTATATTTTTGTTTAATTATAAAAATAATAACAGTTTTATAGATTCCTAGGGCAGGACTGTAAAGATAAAATTAATTAATAATAAAAATTCTAATTAATTATCTTAATAATAATTTATAAAAAAATTTTTTATATTATATATTAATTCATAATTTCAATTTGCCTATTAATTTAAAAATAATATATTATTAAAAATTTATATTTTATTTATAATATATGATATAGCTTATCCTAGAGTTCTAATATAAATTATAATCTTTAATCTAATATAATTATATCTAAAGATCTTAATTAAAGATATATTTACTCAAGAAATAACCAGACTATATCTTATATAAATATAGATTTTATATATAAAATTAAAATAATTTATTTAAATAATTTATTATAATACATATAGTATCAAAACTATAGTAGTTCTTTTAAAAATATTTAAAAATTTATTGATAAATATTATTCCAGATAGTCTAGAATTAATAGAGATTATAAAAATTCTAAAAGAAAATATTATCTTATATTTTTTTACTTATAAATTAGCTAGTTATTTAGATAATAATATATATCTTAGTTCTAAATATCTTAGTAATATTAGTATTTTATAAAATCTAGTATCTTTATTCAGCTTAAATAAATAAATAATAATTAATAATAAATTTTATCTAGTAATTAAATATATAAATCTCTATTATTTAAAACTACTAACAGATTATTAAAAAATATAATTCTATTTTTTAAAGTATATTTTTCTTTATTATAATAAATTTATTTTTAATAAAGCTTAGGAAAATATAGTCCCAGTTAAATATTTAAAAAATAATTTATAATTTATAAGTATTTTTTTATAAAAATAAAGATAATTAATAATTTAAGAATTATTAAAAAGACATATATTTTATTTTTTAAATATTTTAAAAATAATAAAATTTATTTATATTATTATATTAGGATTTATTTACTATTATTTTTATAAATTAATATATTTATTAAAATATTATATTTCCCAAAATAGAATTTGATTACAAAATAATATTAAAAAAAAACTCAGCCTACTATATTTAATAAATATTTAATTTCTTAATAATTCTGAAATACTCTAGAATTTAATAAATAATTAAAATATTAAAATAATCTATATACTAAAATTTTTCTAGTTTTAATTATTATTTTTCTAAAATATAAATAATTGCTAGTAGCTCTTTATTATGAATATTATAATTATATTTTATAAAAAATATAATTTTAAAATAATAGTTTACCAGATATTAGGTCGTATTTACTAGTTATAAAAACTTTTTATAATAATTATATTAATAGTATTTATTTCAATATAAGTAAGAAGTATAAAATTATAATAAATAAAAATAAAGGCTAAGACTAACACCTTAAATACTTTAAAAATCTTAGTATAGATATAGTCCTAGTTAAAAATAATACTTTTTTGAATTAATTATATTGAAAATTATATTATTCTATTATAAGTTCTAATAAATTTTTAATAAAGGTTATAAAAATTGAAAAATAATTAAATTCCTTATATAATTGTCGGGGTCTCTCTCATTTAACAATAATTATTATTTTTATTAAGTTTATTTGAATATTATTAATAGTAATAATAAACTTAAAAAAATTAATTTTTATAATATAAAACTTATATTTATAAATAGTAACTTATAAGCCCGTAGCTTATAATTTTTTTAATATTAAATATATATATAGTTTATACTCAACCATATTATTACTATAAATTAATATATTATTAATATAAACTGTAATAAACTTATCTAAGCACTCTATTAAAATTTTATTAATAAATTATCAAAAGATAGTAGATTCATTAATAAATTTAAATAAAAAAAATTTAATATTTAAATAAGTTATATCATCCTTTAAATATTATAAGATTTTTTAAAATAAAATTTATTTAAATCTAATAAAAATTTTATTATATATTAAATTTATTAAAACTTTTAATATTGCGCAAGCAATCTATTATTTTATTAATAAGAAAGAAAAAATATATATTTTTTCTTAATTAAAGTATTTAATTTTTAATAATTTATATAGAAATAAAGGTCTCTTTTAGATTTTTAGACTATTAAAATAGAAGATATAAAAACTATAAAGCTTAATATAATAAATTTCTTAAGTAGATTTTCTATAATATAATCATGGGAATTCTATAACTCTTTCACTATTATCTTATAGAAAGAAATAATATTTAGAAAATTTTTATTTTTTAATTAAATCTTATAAACGCAGTACTGGAATAGAGATAATATATTAAATTTTTTTTAAAAAAAATATCTATTAAATTATAATATTATTTAAAAAAAGTTTTCCTTAATCTTATCATTTTTATTTATATATAAAATCTCTAGTTTTTTTTTTATAAAACTCTTTTTAATAATATCAAGTAAGGTAAAAAAAATCTCTATCTTTAAATTTTTTAAATATTATTAAAAGCTAGCCGCTCTAATAAAAGCTATTTTTCTATAAAAAATCTAATTAGAATAGACTTTAATTTAAATTTTAAGATTTTAGAAAAAAATAATACTAGTAATTTTTTCTATTTAGATTATATTTTATTTTTATTAAGGTCTCAAACGGGCTGCTTAAATAAAAAAAATTAATAACAATTATAAAGATTTTTATTTTTATTTTTTAATTATATTTTATAATTCTTCTAGACTATATTTTATTAATACTTATCATTTATTAGAAATTACTCTAAAATAATCTAGAAGATACTTATAAAAAATCTGATTTTTATTTTATTTTTTAATATTAATTAGCTCAGACAGATCAGTCAATAATTTTAATAATTTAGTAAGATATAATCTTTAATAAATTATATTTTTTAAAGATAGTATTATACTTTTTTAGGTTTAGTATAAGAAAGAAGATATTTAAAAATTAATAATTATTAATTTTAAAATTTAATTACATTATATATTTTAGATTAATAATTTATTTTTTATTAAAATTTATAATTAAAGTCGTTTTTCTCAAGAGCAATATTAAGATTTTATAATATTAAATTATTTTAATAATAAATTAAATTTTTATTATTAAAAAAATATTAGCTCTGGAATCAGCAAGCGTATAAATAAAAATAATAATATTATTTTTAAAAAATAAAATAATAATTATAAAATTATTATTTTTTTTAGTAGATCTTATAAACTTATAATATTTATTTAAGCTTTTAGCTTGCTTAGAATAGAGATTTTTTTTAAATATTTTTTTTTATTAATATAAATTTTTTATAAGAGTTTCTAGAGTTTTTATTTATATAATCTTCTTTTTAAAATATTCTCTATTCTTATAGTCAAGCTTTTTATAGTATAAATATTTTTTATTAATATTTTTCTAGTTTTTAGTTCTATACTTGAAATATAAATTAAAAATTTAAAAGTAATATTCTTAAAGTTTAAAGTACTAGAGAAGGTATAAAAATCATAAAATTTATTATAATTAAATACTAAAAGCGTTACTTTTAGTATAACTTTTTATTAAATTATTAATTAAATTTATAAAATTTATATACTCCTCTACATAATCATCAAAGAAATAATATCTATTATTGAAGCTATATATAGTAGACTTTTTTTATTTAAAAAATTATTTATTATATAGATCTTTTTTTAAAAATTTTTTGTTAATTTTAACTTCCACTGTAAAATAATAAAAAATAAGAATAAAAATATAAAATTTTTCTCAATCTTTTATATATAAGTCCTGGTACTGGTAACAGGCATTATAAATTTTATAAAAATTAATAAAAATAATTTTTAGATATTCTAATATATTATTAATATTATTATAAAGATTAATTATACTTAAATAAAATCTAAATAATAAGTATTTTTTTATATCACTCTTATAATAGCTAAAAATATAAACTTAATATATTATTAAAATAATAAATTAATTAATATTAGTTTTTAATTTTTAATATATAGGCAGTACCTAGTCTTCAAAAAAAATATTTTTTCTATTATTAAATAGAAATAAATTAAAAATTTATATTATTCTTTTAAACTTAGGGACAGTTATACTTCAGAAAATAATTAAAATTTAATAAATAATTTATACTATGAAAATACTTTATTTTTTAATAATATTATCCTATTTTAAGTAAAAATAGTTATCTCTTAACTCTATCAATCTTATTAAAGAGATTGTCTCTTTCAGTCTTCAGATTATTAGAAATTTTTAGAGAGTCTTTAAAAGTCTGTTTTAGGTCTCTTTTATATTAAATATTAAATTTAGTTTAATTAAAGTTATCTTTTCGGTCTAGTTTATTAATTAGTATCGCGGAAAATCATTAATTATTCTTAGGACTAGAAGTCTGGCTACTTTTTTGAATTATTTTATTTATTTATTTAGTTAGTTAGGTGGGTCTTTTAAGTATTAAATATTACTAAGAACGCGAAGTAAAGACTACTAATAATTTAATAAGAGCCAGTCGTATATAATAATAAAAAAATAAAAAATAATATTTAAAGTTATAAGACAGGCGTTCAACACAATAAAATAAGGTTATATTAATATTAATTACTCTAGAACCTTAGGCATAAGGAAGGAAAAAGAAAAATAAGAAGTATTATAAATACTTAAAGAAAATAATAGTAAATAATAGCAAAATAAATAGAATAAACATAGTCACATGCTTCTAAACAGAGCCGCTGTCACATAATATATAACTAGGACTTATTAACTATTTATATTTTGTATAGTAATATTAGATTAATGTAAAACCTGATATATCTATCTTAATATATATCTATTTGTTTTCAGAAATAGATGCTCATAATATTCTCCGTAAATATTATTTTGAATTTTTCAAAGTTTTTATAAGTTTTTATTATAAAAAATCTTTATTTTAATCTTCTTTTCTCTTCTTCATGGAATTTCTTAATAAAGTTAATAAATAAGTTTATTATTCATAAGTATTTCTCTATAAATAATAATACTAATTTTTAAATTTTATAAATTATAAGATTTTTTTCTATTCTATAGTTCTAGTTATAAATTATTACAATTTAGCTAAGTTTTATTTAAATACTTTCATAGCTAATAAAATATCTAAGAATATTAATATTTATTTTTATAAAGTAATGCTTATTTAGTTTTATATATAAATAAAAAATATAATAAAAAATATAATAAAAAATATAATAAAAAATATAATAAAAAATATAATAAAAAATATTATAAAAAATATAATAAAGTCTTAAAATTATTATGTTTTTTTTATTATTTTAATTTTTTTAAAGTTTATTCTATAGAGGACAGTATAGTCTAGAATCTTTTTAGATATATAAATTTATAACTAATAATTTAGAAAGATAGTATCATATTTAAAATTATTTTTTAAAAAATATTAATATACTTATAATAAATTACAGGAAGATTCTTAAATATTTTTGCAAAAAAAAATTTACAATTTTTAATTTTATTTTATTTATTTTGAATAATATAGTCTAACTCATGAAGGGATATTACAAAAATTTAAATATTTAATTTATTTAAATTTTAATAAAAATTAATTATTTTAATTATTATAATATTAATAGAAAGCTCTTCCCAGTGTTATAAAAAGGACTTTTAAAAACTAAATTTAAATTTTTAAATTTTACAGCCTGACCCTGATTATAAAAACATAAACTTCTTATAATATGTAATACTATAAATAAAAATTTTTTAAAAAATCTTTGAATTCTAGATAATATTATTTATAGGACTATTAGAGAAAGCTATAAACAAGAAGATTAAATATTATGTTATATTAATTACTATAATATCAAGTAATATTATGGTAGTCAATTTATAATAAATAATATTAATAAAAGTTATTATAAATTAAAAAGTTTATAGTATGAATAATAAGAAGTACAATTAAGATAGAATATATAAAACAGAGATATATATAATAAAAAATAATAGAATTAGTATAAATATATGACTAAAATATTTTACTAATGAAATATTAATATTAGAGTTAGAAATAGAAAAATAAATAAGTTATATAAGATTACGCAGATTAAAGATATTATTAAAATAAATATAAATTGTTAAGACTTATAACAGAGATTAGCTAAACTAATAAAAAAGTTATTTTATAATAAAAAACGCTTTATATAGTAAAGATTTCATTATTTTACTATAAAATAAAAATTATAATCTTTAAAGATTAAAATACTTTTTAAGTATGTTTTTAATTTTTATAAAAATCTTTTAAATATCTTTGGATAAATAACATTATCTATTAAATATATAATATTATTATTACTAAATAGAATTATCATAATATCAGTATTTATTATATAGGATAAAGTAATATAGAGTTAGTTATTAAAATATATATATATATAAATTAATATTAATATAATTCAATAATCAATTCAAATATTTATCAATAGTTATCATATAGATGGACTAGATAGGGGACTACTTACGTACTGAAATAAATAAAAAAATATTATTAGGAATAGAAACTTTTATATAATAAATTAAATAGTAAGGATTTTCTAAGCTTAGATTATTTAATTTAACCTTTAAACTATATATAATATAGTAACTGATAGTAGTATAAGTATTATTATAAAAATCATTTACCAGCTCTAGATTATTAATAATTATAATAAGAATATCTAGATAAGTTATAGATAAATTAAAAAATGACTATTTAAACTAATATTATTTGGAAAATCTATAATTATTTTATTTACATGAGCCTATTCTTTACTAGTATTTATATTATAAATATGATAAATATAAAATATCTACACAGTACTAGGCATGTGGTTTAATAGTATATTATTTAATTTATAAATATTTTTATTTTAATATATTAAAATAATATAATTATTAAAAAACACCAGATTATTTGGTGCAGTATATAATAGAATAAAAAAATAAATATAATTAATAAACTTCCATAAATTAGTAGATTCATCCTAAATAATCATATTTTTTTTGATATTTATTTTGATATAAGATTAAATATTTAAGATAAGACTAGATAACATTCTAAAAATAGATATATATAGTTTAAGTCTAAGTTACCTAGGGAACTATTAGTAAGTATTATAAAAAAATACTACTAAAAATAATTAGGATATTATTTAAAGATTAATCATTATCTAGAAAATCTACTTAGATATTTTATAAAATATAATTAATAATATTAAAATACTTCTAGTACATCATGGGGGTCTTATCCTAAATAATAAAAAAATAATATAAAAAATCCTTATTAAATTAAAATTTTATTAAATATTCCTTTATATACTAGAAATAAAATTAAAAAATAAATAAATATATTTATAAGTAGGATATCCTCCAGGAAAAATAGAGTTATAATTCTAATTAGAATAATATATAAGATAATCTTATCTTCAGTTTAAAATAATACATTAGGAATATAGCAAAAAAATATTTTACTAGTATTTTCTAAAATATGTAAAAAGAAATATACATTAAAGTATGTTAATTCTATGGATATTTTCAAAAGAATTTAGTTAAATATAAATCTTTATTTAGTTAAAAAATAATCTTATTAGTAGTATACTTTTAAAGATTAGAATTATAAATTAAATGGTCATACTTGTAAAAGGATCAGAAATCAGTATGACAGGGTCAGAGAATTCCTAATACTAGATAAGCTCTATCACGTGAATGACTTATCTAGTGTTAAGAATTTAATAACTAATACTAGATAAATTTAATTATACAAAAAGTTTATCTAGTATTAAGAATTCTCTAATCTAAAATAAGCTTGGTTACATATAGATAATGTTCCTATAAGTAATAAATTTATAGATCTATATAATCTTAAGGATTGAATTCTTATAATTAAGTTTAAATATAATATAGTATATTTCCATATTGTATAGAAGTATTGTAGATTTTTTAATTTAAATATAATAGCTATATTTATCCTATTAAAAAGAATCAATAAATAATTATTATTTAATTATAGTAACAAATATATTTATATTAATTTTAGTAAGTCTTCAGATTAGATATTAATATAAATGGTATATTTTTATTACTTTTTATTTTTCTTATTTATATATTTTTTAATATATTTCTTTTTTATTCTTATCTTCATTTCTACTTTCTTATTATTCTGTTTAAACTTATTATATATTTTTATAAAAAAGTTCTAAGATATCTAATAATATAAGTTTTATTTAATAATCTAAAAATTACTCTAAAATTTATATTTATAAAAGCATAATCTATTTAAAAGCCATGAAAGTCAAGTTTTAATTAAATTTAAATTTAATAATAATAATTTTTATATTTTACTAATTTTAAAAATAGATAGCCAGTTTAATCTTATTAATATTAATAGAGATATTATTAGAAATTGATATTATAAGACTTCTATACATTTAAATTTTATTACTTATTAATATAGTTTAAATAATATGGCGATATCTATCTAATTTTAAGAAACAAATATCATAGATATGAGATGGGTATTAAATATAAAATAAGGCTGTATTGGTACTAACTATTTTAAAATTTTAAGCATAAAGAAGAGAGAAGAAAATAAAAGAATAAATATCAGTATTTATTAAAGAAAAATAATACTGGTAGTAGTAAAGTAAATAAAATAAATATTATAATATAAATATTATATAATAAGTAATAGAGTTACTATTATATTAATTTTTTTAGACCTGACTACTTTTAGTTAGAGAAATATTATTATTTTTATAGTTTAATATAAATTTATTATTCTTAGCTGTCATAATTTATATAAAAAAATATATAAAAAGATTTAGTAAATTAGGATATAAAATATGAAAAGCTTATAAATGGAAAATTATTTTTAAAATTATTAATAAAATATTATATCTTATCAACTTTATTTAAATTATACTATTTAATACAATACTGTAGTGTTTGAAAATATAAATAATTATTTAAAATTTATTTTATCTTTTCTTCTATATCATTATTAATTTTAATGAGTAATATAATATTCTAGATCTATCTAAAGAATAGTTCTAGTATTTTATAGAGTTAAAGTTTCTTAGAATAAAAAATAGAATGGATTTTAATATTCTTAATTAATTAAATATAAAAAATATATTCTATTTTCTTAATAATTAGAATTAGATTATATTAATTTTTTAAATAATTTCTAAGAGAGCTGGCTTTGATATTAATATCTTATATTTATATAAATCTTATTTATAATATTAAAGTTGATTACGTCATACTTATAATTAGTAATATAAATTTAAATATTCCAAGTTTTTTATATATTATTTTTTGTAAAATTTCATATTTATTTTATGCGCTGGGCTAGAGCTTAGATTTAATAATAATTTATATTATTAATAATTAATATTTTAAGAAATTTTTATTTATATGAAGGATGAAATTTATATTTTTTTTAGTATAAAAAATAATAGTCTAGTGGATCTATATAGTAATTTCATAAAAATAAAATTGATTAAAAGTAAATATGTTAATTAATTATTTTAATATTAATCTATCAAAAGATTTAGATATTAGGCTGTGTATTAATTCATAATCTTTGTCTAATGATTAATTTAAAAATAATATATTATAAATAGTTTAATTTTTATAAAAAAAATATAATATAATTTGTCTTAGAATTTACTGATAAATTATTGTTTTATTAAATATAATAATATTTAAAAACCCTGATTATGGATATATTTATAGAAAAAAACTAAGCTATAGCTTATGTGAATATAAATTTTATATATAAAATTAAAACAATTTATTTATTTAAATTGTTTATTATTATAAATATTATATTATCATTATAGTAGTCTTTCAGGAATATCTAAAAATCTATAGAAAATATTATCTAATTTATTTAGAATGAAAAAAGGCTGTAAAGACTATAAAATCTTAATATATATTTTTTTAAAAGAAATATATTTTATTCTTTAGATATTTTAAGAATAGAAGAATTTATTCTTAATATTTTATAAAAATTTAATCTTCTCTTTTCTTGTGGATTAAAGTATTGATTTAAATATTATATTTTTTAAAAATAAAATTTAATCTTATTTTTACAACATTAATTAAATTAGATTAATTTACAGCTCTAATAATCTAATAGAATGATACATTTAATAAATTATATTTTTTCTAGTATAGTATCGTGTCTTTTAAGATTGAATATAAAAAATAAAATTTTTAAAATTAATAATTATTAATAGTAAAAGTCAATTAAATCATATAGATTAAATTATTTATTTATTTATTATTAAAATTTACGATAAAAGTCCATTTTTTAAATAAAAAAATTAATATTTCATAATATTGGATTATATTAATAGTACAATAAGTATTTATTATTAAATAAATATTTACTTTAGGGTTAGTAAGTATATAAGTATAAATAATATTATTATTTTCTAAAGAACTTTAAGGATTTAATATACTTATATAAGATTTTAACTTTTATTAGTTTTAATTTCTCTACCAGGGTCTCTGGAATCTTAATTTAATAATTTCTTTTAGAAATAATTTTTATTTATATTATTAATCTCTTTATAATAAAAAGATTTTTTGATTGAATGTTTTTTCGTCTCTAGCTCTATACTAGATATTTTACTAATTAATTTACAAGAAAAATTATTAAATAAAAAAATTCTGGAGATCGCGATACGGAGATTTTGAATATTTATGTAAATAATACTATTTATTTTTAAATATTACTTTACTAGGTCTTTTATAGATTAATAAAATCAATATATTTTTTCATATATTTATTGAATATTTTTTCTTATTATTAAATGCGTATTTAGTTAATTTTTAATTCAAAAAGAAGTTAGTTATAGAAGTCTTTTAAAAATTCTTTATAGATTCTAGCTTCTATGGCTAAGTAGTAAAAATTTTAAAATAAGAATATAAAATTTATTTTTAATTTTAATTTTTAAATTTTAATATTATTAAGATGTGCTTCTAACTTTGTTTAGAATTGTAGAATTAACTTTAAATTATTTTAATATATTATTAATATTATAAAAAAGATTAATAATATTTAATTAAAGATAAGAAATTAAATATTTTCTAGTATTTTCTTTATACTGACTACTGATATAAATCTTATATATAATTAAAATATTAAATTAGTTAGTACTTATTTCAAACTGTTAATATATAACTATCATCTTGTCTTTAAAAATAAAATATTTTTTCTATGAGTAAATAGAAACGAATCTAGAATTTTTAACAATCTCTTAGCGATTAATAAAGAAGTATTTTAATTTAGATTTATTATTTAAAAGAAAATTTATATAATAAAAGTATTTTACTTTCTTATAAAATTAATAATTTTTTAGTTTTATTAATTTTATTTATTTAAGATAATATTACTTTCTTTCTTTATTATATTTCAAGATTTATCATATATTATAATCTTTAGAAAAATATTAAAGGTTTATTAAAAGTTCTATTTATATAAATTATGAGATTATTTTTAATTAATTTTATCTTTTTAGTTAGATTTATTTTTTAATATAATAGATAATTATTGGTTACTCTTAATACCAGAACTAGGATTCTAGATATTCTTTTACTTATTTTAACTAATTATTTAAAGGTTCATGGATTGAGATAAATTATATTAGCTATTTAAATATCACTAAGAATATGGATAAGAATTACTAGTAACTTAAGTAAATAATTAGCTACGTGTAATAGGAAAAGAAGAAAAAAGAATAATACTTAAATTTATAAAATAATTATTTAATATAAAATAAGATTATATTAGTGCTAACTACTCTAAAACTTTAAATATAAAAAAAAGAGAACAAAAATAAAAAATAAATATAAATATCTATTAAAAAGCAATAATACTAGTAGTATTAAAGTAAGTAAAATAGATAATATAACATAAACATTATATGATAAATAACAGAGCTGCTGTCACAAAATAAAACTAATTTTATATTTTAAATCATTATAGTTTATTGTATGTTTATGTTTTTATTATTCTAAATTAATTTAGATTTAATGATCTAGTTAATATATAAGATTTTATAATATCTAAAGCTAAAGATTATATTAGTCTAGACATTAATAACATATATAATCTATCAGAGTATAACTAATACTATAATATGTATTTAATTTATATACTAAGACTACTAAGTTTAAAATATCTATATATTTAACAAGATTATTTTTTTATATAGATTATTTTCTTACAAAGAAGATAGTATATATAAGTTTAAACTCAAGCTAAAATAAAGATAAGTCAATCTTAAATTATTATTATAGTAGAATATAAGCCTTTTCTATACGCTTTCTAAGTTTAAACTTAATAGAATAATTATTAAGTTGATATTAATATAAATATATTTTATAAAATATATTTTAATATTTTGAATTTTTATTAACACATGTAGAGTGGTTATACCTGACTATTATATCTTAACCGTAACCTGACCGTAACCTAGCAGTCAGATTAAGGTATAAGGATCCTCTTAACTATATGGTTAGGTCAGGTTAAGATTAAATAATTACTTTAACCATTCTTAATCATAGGTTAAGAAAGTCAGGTAATCCAGGTAGGTTAATAACCACAGGTTAATTAATAATTTATATGAAAACTTTACATGAATAATTTATATAATATAATATATTTTTAATTAAGGTAATCTTAGAATAAGAAAATAAATTAATATATTAACTAATTATTAATTATTAATCTTTTGCGGATTTCCTAGCTAGTAAATAATCTAGTAAGTTCTATAGAAAACTTCTATAGATAATATTTAAAAATATAGATAATATAAATATCTATTGAGGCTAGACTGCTAATACGGAAGATTTAAATATTATTTAAACTATTTCTTATATTATTTAGATTGGTAGTTATAGTATAAAAACTATAAAGTCTGAATATATACTTATACCTAAGTTTATATGATATTAATAGATTAAGATAAAACTAGATTTTTTATTTCTAATAATAATTTATTTTTTAGATTATTTTTAAAATTATTTATATTTTTATTCTTATTAATATAAAAAATTATTATAAGTTTATCATCCTCTTGATCCCTGGCTGTGAATGTAATAAAATCTAAAATAATATTATTAAGAATATTTTAATATTTTTTATTTATAGTAAAGTAATTAGTATATATCTAGAGTATAAGTATTTTAATAGTCTTAAGATATAGATAGCTCTAATAATAGTGGTAAATATTTTAAAAACTATTAGAAAAATATTTAATACTGATACTATTAAATGTGATTATTAAAAAATCTCTAATTATATAATAAAAAATTAAAAATTAATCTTAATAAGACTTTTAATAAATAAGAATATTAGAATATGATATATCCTGTAATTTCTAAAAAAAGATTAATATTATTTTAAAAGTCTAGATTATTTATATATTTTTAATATTAAAATAAGTCTTAAGTTCCTTGAAAATTACTATAAAAGATGAGAGTTTTTAGCGCTTTAAAATATTATAAAAGATTTTATCTAGATATGAAAATATATTAGAGATAACAAATAGTATATTAATAATAAAACTTTATTAATAGTGGAAATAGAACACTTTTTTAAAAATAATTTAATATTTAAGATACTAGTTAATATTATTATTAAGTTAGATATCTTTCTTGAATTTCTTAAACTTAGATATTAGGTTAAGGATAGTTATAATTATATAAATATAGTTTTTAATTTAGTAAATATAATAATAGTATTGTTAAAATTTCTAATATATATTCTCTAAATTTTAAAGAATCTTTTTTTTTCTAAGATTCGCGCTTCCGTATTAATTAATTAATTAATAAAATAATTTAGATAGTAAAAGAATCTATCATAGATATTATAAATCTCATAAATAGTAGATCCACTATTCTCTAATAAATAGGAGATAAAAAGGAAAAATAAATATAAAAATTTAAAAAAATATTCTAACTATTTCTATTTAATTAAAGTAGGATAAAAATAATTTATATTATCATAATTCTAATATTAGATAAAGTTTTTAATAGCTAGGTATAATTTAATAATATAATAAATTATTAAATAGATTAAGTTTTATTAAATTTTATAGTTAAGAAAAAGGTAATATACTAAAGCAAATTCTAATTATTAAATAAGCTAGAATTTCTTTTAGTTTTAGAGACTAGTATTTATAAATTATATAATTTTTTAAATCTATATTTAAAAATTAGAATAAACTCTTATAAAATCCTATGGAAGTCTTCCATAAAAAACTTTTAAAAAAAAATTCTAGAAAGGAGTCTTCTAAAAGCTTTATAAAACTTTATTTAAGTTCTCTATAGAAGATTATTCTAATATATATTTTTTAATTATTTAAGAGATGCTGGAAGAGGCTTCTAAATATTTATTATTTTTTTTAATTATAATTAACAATATTATTTATAGCCTTAATACAAAGTTTTAAAAAATATTTATAAAAAGCTAAATAATATGAGTAAGATAAAGGATATAATATTAGGTTTAAATAATTTTTATAAGATTAAAGTTTATTAAAATATTATAAAGGTAGGTATCCTAGTTAAACTAAGCCTGGAATTATAATATAATAATACTAAATATTATATTATTATTATTTATATTATTAGTGGTCACATCTAATAATTAATAAATAAATCTATATTTTTATAGGATTTCTAAAATAATTTTAATTAGATTCTTATTAATGTAGGTCTAGATACTGGTTAAAAATTTAATAAAATTTTATAATAATTTACTTTTTTTATAACAATATATCTAGTTAAAATAAAAAATATTTTTTAATCTAGATCAATCTAGTAATTAACTGTAATCGATATTTATCTAATATTTAGAAACTTTAATAATAAGTAGATATATGTCTCTTCTAATAGTTTTAAAAAATAATAAATTTAATTATTTATTCAAATAAATATATTTAATAATTTGAAATTGCAGGTAACAGGTAATAAAAAAATAAAATTTAATTAAAAAACATTCTTTTATTATAGATTATAAGAGTGTAAAGATATTTTTTAATATTAGTAAGAATGGATTTATTATAAGTCTTAAAATCTTAACTAGAGGTAAAATCTTAGGATAAATACTATAGAAAATATAATAAATATAGATTTATCTATAAGAATTCTTTAACTAGTATCTATCTAATTATTTATTTATATTATTTAAGAATATTTATTTTTTATAATTTTTATAAAAATAATAGCTTATAAAACTAGTCTTTAAATTATTAATCTTTAAATATTATAAAATATACAAGCATATAGTACAGTAAATATAGAAAATTCTATTTAAAAATAATATATTTTTTTAATTAAAGTAAAATAAAAGTTTTTAGACTTAAATATAAGCTTAATTAAAAAAATTACTAACTACTATTCATGGAAGATAGAAATCATTTTTTAAAAAATTAAATATAAAATAATTTTCTAATATTTTATAACACATTTAAAGTCAAGATTTAAGAAGAGAGAAAAGGTGTAGACTAAAAACTAATCTTTATTTATTAAAATCTAGGATATAAAGAAAAAAACTTAATAGTGTTTATTAAAAATAAATTAAATAATTATATTTAATTTATAATATTAAGTCTACTTATACAAGAAGTATAGAGAAGAAAAAAATAAAGATAAAACTTTATAAAAATAATATTATTTTCTTCTAAAATATGTTTTTAAAAAAATTTAATCTATTATATTGTTATATATAATTAAAAGAGCCTGTTAAATCTTACCTATAAATAAAATTTTATAATAAATATTTAGTAAAATATTCTTTATAAAATAGATAGCCAGATATTATAAAATAAGATAGATATAAATTATATAATAAATACTCAGTCTTTAAAAATATAGGGAAGTCTTATAGAAGTTTTTTATAAATCTTATTTATATCTTATATGCTATTATAATATAGTAGTTTTAATATTGTATAGTTCCTAGGAAATATAAGTTTTTAAATAAATTAAATAAGTAAAATAGCACGGGTAATCATAACTTTATAATATAAATAAATTAAAGTATTCTTAATATAGAACATATATTTAAAAAATAATTTAGATATAAGAAATAAATGAACTATTATTGATATAAAAAATTATTTTTATAGAAACTTCGTAGATTTTAATCTATTATTATTATAATATAAACATCTTATAAATATATATTTTTACAAATGTTTCTTTCTATAAGATTAACTTATATTTAAAAAGCTAATTCTTACTAATATAAGCAATAATCTTGGATTAATTTTATAAAAATAAAATAAAAATAATCTTTTTTTTATTTAGTTAATTTTTAAGGTCAAGAATACTTACTGTAATATATTTATAGACAACAGCATAAATAGCTAGAATAAATAAAGATTAATTTAAGTATATCTTAACCATATTATAGCTGAAATAGGTATAGCGGATAGATCTTAACGCTAAGAACAGTTAAGATAGTTAATTATCCCTTTTTAAGCTATACCGCGGCCAGGTATAAGAATTTTCTTAACCTAATTATTAATCTGATAGAAGGTATAAACTTTCCTATTAACCTGACCTGACCTGGCCGTTTGCCACTCTAAACACATGCGCTAAAGCTATAGTAATAAGCTTTATTATAATTTCTAAATATAATAAATTTATATTAAGTTTAAATTTAGTTATTCTGCGCGCTGGAGCTAGAAATAAATTATTAAATATAAAACTTTAATTAAAGATTATCAGAATTAGTGCTAGTTTTTCCAGCTATTTCTTTATAAATTTATATTAGAGTAAGCTTAAATTCTATTATTTTTGGTTAATATATAGAGTTGAATATATTCTAATTTATTTATTAATTATGATTATAGTGTGTTAGAAGATATTATATATAGCTATTAATTTATAATTCTATCAAGTTTAAACTAACGAGGAATATAATAATAACTTAGATCTTATTTTTATAATCACATTTAAAACTTATTTTTATTATAGTATAATTAGAGAAATTACTTATTTATATAGCGCTTAAAAAGTAAATTTATTATTATTAAGTTTCTACCAAGTTTAAATTAACTACGGTATTATAGCGTACTATAAATATAGATTTTAATTAAAAAGAATCTTTAGGAATTCTGATTTTTATTAAAATTAATACTTTTATAGCTTGCTAACTATTCCTAATTAGAGCAATTATGTATCTTCTAGTTATTCTACCTTTAATAAAGATTAAATTCTAATTTATTTTAGATTTCTTTTCTGTCTAATTACAGTATAAATATTAATTAAGATTAATTTAATATTAATTGAATTTAAACTTACTTAGTATTATTATATCTATGTAATAATATTTTTTATATTTTATAATATTATAGTAATAATACTATATATTAATATTTCTAATTTAATAATTAAATTAAACAGTTAAGTAATTTAAATATGATTTAAACTAATTTAATATATTAATTATTGTCGGCTGGAGTCCTACCTGAGTTTGCTGGTACTTAGTCTACTGTACGGTCTACTAAGCGCATGCAGGTACCTTTTAGCCGAGCGGTCAGACTGTCAATTATTTTTATAATTTCTTTCTTAAGCTATATTTTTTTTAATGAATCTCTAGAAGTATCTCATCATGTTATTAATATAGATTATTAATATATTATTTTTATATTTATACATGTGATGATAGATATAAGTTTTAATAATTATTTTAAAAAATTATCGATCATTATCTTATAGTAGATTAAATAGAGATAGTTCTTTAGATTAATCTAGTATCTAATAAATTAATAATCAAACTAGTATTATTATTATTCTATTTAATAAGATATCGAATATTATATAGATTTTAAAGATATTAAGGAATTTTAGAATAGTATTAATATTACTTTATTATGTATTTCTACTTTTAATGTATAACCTTAAATCTAATATTTATAATATAGAGACTATAGATATAGTATTATATTTTAGAAATTTAAAAATATAGAATATAGTTTTTGTATTTTATTAAGTTAAATTAATAGTGATACTATTTTATGTATTTTATTTCATTTATACTTTTTTACTATGTTTTTATAATCTAAATAATATTTAATAGAGTTCTATAATAATTTGAAATACTATTAAATTGATACTTAGATTTAATTTAATTTAAGTTTAAACTTCAACTTAAACTGAATCTAAATTAAAGCTAAATATATATATATATATATGGATTTTATATAATTTAGAATATTTTTAAAATGAATCTTTTTTACTCAGAATTATCATAGAAATAATTATTTTTAATTATATATAAGTATATATAATCTTCTACTATTTATAATAAAGTTTCAATTAATCAATATATAATCTATTTAAGATCTAAATCTTCTAGTTATATTTAATCTAGTAATAAAGTTCTTTATTAGAATATATTTAATATATTATTTTTATTTTTATAAGAGCTTTTTCCTGTGATTTTATATTTTATATAATATAAATTAGATATTTAGTAAAATAATTTTTGAGTTTTTTTAAAAGTTTCGTCATATATGTAGAAAAGTTAAACTTAATTTTCAGATATATATACAATTTGTTTTTAAAAATCTATAAGAAATTATAATTTATTAAATATTAAATATATGTATAATTTATATTTTATTATATTATTATTATAAAAAAATATACTCTTAATATAAATTATAATAAACTTATCTAAATACTTTATTAAAATTTTATTAATAAGTTATTAAAAAGGCAGCAGAACTATTAATAAATTTAAATAAAAAAATTTATTACTCAAATAAGCTATATTATATTTTAAAGATTATAAGATCTTTTAAAACAGGATCTATTTTAATCTAGTGGACATTTTATTATATATTAAATGTAATAAAAATTCTAGTATTACGCAGGCGGCCTATTATTTTATTAATAAAAAATAAATAATATAAGTTTTTTTAATTAAAATATTTAATTTTTAATAATTAATATAAAAATAGAAGCTTTCTGTAAGCTTTCAAACCATTAAAATAAAAGATATAAAAAATATAGAACTTAATATAATAAATTTAACTAGATTCTTTATAATATAATCACAGGAGGCTTGTAACGTTTTTATTATTATTTTATAAAAAAAATAATATTTTAAAGATTCATACTCTTTAATTAAATCTTATAATTATAGTATTAGAATAAAGATAATATATTAGATTTTTTTAAAAAAATATTTACTAGATTATAGTATTACTTAAAAAAAATTTTAATTTTATTTTTTTTATTTATATATAGAAACTATAGTTTCTCCATAAAAAGTTTTTTAATAGTATTAAATAAGATAATAAAGATCTTTATTTCTAGATTTTTTAAATATTATTAGAAATTAACTACTTTAATAAAAACTATCTCTTTATAAAAGAGTTTAATTAGGATAGACTTTAATTTAAACTCTATAATTCTAAGAAAAATAAAACTCATAATTTTTTTTATTTAGATTATATTCTATCTTTACTAGGGCCTCGCACGGGCTATTTTAATTAATATAAAAAAAGATTAATAATAGTTATAAAAACTTTAATTATTTCTTAATTATATTTTATAATCTTTCTAGATTATATTTTATTAATATTTATAATCTACTAGGGACTATTCTAAGATAATCTAAAAAAACATTTATAAAAAATCTAACTTTTATCTTATTCTTTAATATTAACTAGTTTGGCTAGATTAGTGAGTAATTCTAGTAATTTAATAAGATATTATATTTAATAAATTATATTTTTTAAAGATAGTATTATACCTTCCTAGATCTAATATAAAAGAAATATTCAATTAATAACTATCAATTATAATATTTACTTAGATTATATATATTAGATTAATAGTCAATTTTTTATTAAAATTTATAATTAGTTACTTTTTTAAAAGTAAAATTTGAATTTTGAAGTATTAGATTATTTTAATAATATATTAAATATTTATTATTAAATAAAAATTAGCTCTAGAATCAGTAAGTATATAAATAAAAAGAATAATTTTATTTTTAAAAAATAAAATAATAATTATAAAATTATTATTATTTCTTAATAGATTTTATAAATTTATTATACTTATTTAAGTTTCTAATTTATTTAAAATAGAGATTTTTTCTAAATATTATTTTTTATTAATTTAAGTTTCTCTGCAGGAGCTTCTAGAATTTTTATTTATATAGTTTTTTAAAATATTTTTTATTTCTATAGCTGGGTTCTTTATAATAAAAATATTTTTTTATTAATATTTTTTAATTTCTAGCTCCATACTTAAAATATAAGTTAAAATTTTAAAAATAATATTCTTAAAATTTAAAATATTTATAAAAATATAAAAATTATAGGATTTATTATAACTATTAATAATAGTAATGTTACTTCTGATATAACTCTTTATTAGATTTTTAATTAAGTCTGTAGAGTTCGTATATTCTTTTAAATATTTATTAAAAAAATAATACTTATTATTAAAATTATATATAATAAATTTTTTTTATTAAAAAATAAGTTATTATATAATTTTTTTTAAAAGTTTTTACTGATTCCAATTTCTATTATAAAATAATAAAAAATAAAGATAAAAATATAAAACTTATTTTTAATTTTTATTTATAGATCCCAGTACTAGTGACGGACGTTATAAATTTTATAAAAAATTAACGAAAATAATTTCTAGATATTTTAGTATGTTATTAATATTATTATAAATATTAATCATATTTAAAATCTAAATATTAAATATTTTTTTATATCACCTTTATAATAGCTAGTAATATAAGTTTTATATATTATTAAAATAATTAATTTTTAGTTTTTAATATATAGCTAATATCTAATTTTTAAAAAAAATATTCTTTTTATTACTAAATAAAGGTAGGTAAGGAATCTTTATTACTTTTTTAAATTCAAAAATAAATATATTTTAAAAAATAATCAAAATTTAATAAATAATTTATACTATGAACATATCTTACTTTTTAGTAATATTATTCTATTTTTAGATAAAAATAGTTATCTTTTAGCTTCAATAGTTTTACTTTTCAAGAGAATTATCTCTTTTAATCTCTAGATTATTAAAAACCTTTAGAGAAATTTTAAAAATCTATTTTAAGTCTTTCTTATATTAATTATTAAATTTAATCTAATTACATCTATCTTCCCAGTCAGGTTTATTAGGTAGTATTATAGAAAGTTATTAATTATTCTTAGGATTAAAAGTCTAATTACTTTCTCTAGCTATTTCATTCAGTTAGTTAATTAGATAGGTTTTTTAGCTATTAAATATTGCTAAGAATGTAGGATAGAGACTACTAATAGCTTAATAGAAGTTAACTATATATAGTAAAAAAGAAAAAGAAATAATACTTAAAGTTATAAAATAGGTGTTTAATATAATAAAATAAGGTTATATTAGTGCTAATTACTCTAGAACTTTAAGTATAGAGAGAAAAAAAGGAAAATAAAAAATATTATAAATATTTATATAAAGAAAATAACAGTAAATAACAGTTAATAACAGTAAATAACAGTAAATAACAGTAAATAACAGTAAATAACAGTAAATAACAGTAAATAACAGTAAATAACAGTAAATAACAGTAAATAA
>NW_020292115.1:397108-402816 GCF_003184845.1 Aspergillus ibericus CBS 121593
AATAACAGTAAATAACAGTAAATAACAGTAAATAACAGTAAATAACAGTAAATAACAGTAAATAACAGTAAATAACAGTAAATAACAGTAAATAACAGTAAAATAAATAGAATAAATATAATTATATAATCTTAAATAGAGTTATTATTATATTACTTTTTTATTTAAGCCTGACTGTCCTCAGTTAGGGAAATATTATCATTTTTATAATTTATAATAAATTTATCATTCTCCACCATGGTGATTTATATAAAAAGTTATTTAAATAGTCTATAGCAGTTTGGATAATAAATATAAAAATTATATAAATAAAAAAATATATTCTTAAAATTATTAGTAGGGTACTATATATATTTATTCTTATTAAAATTTATTTATTTAATATAATATTATAAAGTTTTTATTTATAAATAAATTTTTAAGATCTATTCTACTTCCCATTTAATATGGTTATTAATTTTAATTAAAGAAGCCTAATCTAAGATTTATCTAGATAGTAATTCTAAAGTACTATAAAAATAAAATTTATTAGAATAGAAAATAGAATAGATCTTTATATTATTATGTAATTAAATTTAAAATATTTAATTAATTTTTTTAATACTAATCACTAGATTATACTAGCTTTTTAATAGTTTTTAGGATAGTTAATTCTAATACTAGTTTTTAATATCTATATAAATCTTATTTTTAATATTAAAATTTACTGGTTGACGCTGTTAATTAATTATATAGATTTCAATTTATTAAATAATTTATATATTTTTTTATTAGTTAGTATATCTATTTTATATAATAGATTAAGGCTCGGGCTTGCTACTAGTTAATAATATTTATAATAAAAATTTAAAGAAATATCTAGTAAAAAAATATAAGACTTATATTTTTATTTAATCATAAAAAATAATAATCTTGTAGACTTCTAGGGCAGTATTATAAAAATAAAATTAATTAATAATAAAAATTTTAACTAGTTATTTTAATAATGATTTGTAAAGAAAATAAGTTTTTATATAATATACTAATTTATAATTTTAATTTATTTATTAATTAAGAATAATATATTATTAAAAACTTAAATGTTACTTATAATATATAATATAGTTTATTCTAGAATTTTAATATAAATTATTTTATCAATTATCTTACTTTTTAAAATATTATTCTTTATTATATTATAGATAATTAAGACTATAAAAAGATTATTTTAAATTTCATACTAGTATATGGAATATATAATAGGTATTTTCTTATTAAACTAATACTAGAAAGATTTAATTAATATTTACTCTTTTATTAATTTTCTATTATTACTGTTGATAATACATCCAATAACTATATTCTATAAGAATATATAGTAAAAAATCTTTCTTAAAAAAGTATTAAATAGAATCCTAAGATAAGAATAATTTATTATTTAATATATATTATTTAATTATTAGTAAAAAAATTACTATAAATACTTAAAATATTAAAACCAGAAAATTCAATCCTATACTTATAAAAAGCCTCGCTTGTATAATAGCTTAGAAATAATTATTTATTCATATAATAATAAAAATAAGAATATCATTATATTATTTATATATATATTATATTAATATACTTATAAAATAATATTTTAAAAGATTTATATTATTGCTTCTCTGATTTACTTATCGTTTTAAAAAATTAAATTTTTTTATTATATTTAAAAACTTCTTAATTATTAACTCCGTGATTTTTCTAAACAAGCGGATTCATCTATTATACTCTTACTTAATATAGATATTTATTACTTAAGCTTATACCAAATACTTGAAAGATTATAGGAAATATAAAAATCTATTAAAAAATAAATAAAGAAAAACTATAAGTAGTATACCGCATTAATAATAGATAATAAATCATAAAAATATATAGATACTCTTCTTATTTTATTAAAATTATTTATTGATATTATAATAGCTATTAATAATATAAGTAAAAATAATATTAATAAGATATTTTACATATATAATATATTTTTCTTTTATTTTGAAATATAAGAAAACTATTAGAAACATATCTGAATTAAGTAAGATATAAAATATATAAATCTAGTTACTATTATCTAAATAGTTAGTATCAAGCTTAAATAATATTATAGTAAAACTAAGAAAAGTCAAAAAATATTTTATAATTTAATTTATATTTTTAATCTACTTATTAAGCTATTACTCTACCAGGTAAGATATCTTAGATATAAAAATAAAATTATTTAATATTAATATTAGTTTAAGATTTAGCATGGGGTTCCTAATATCTTAAATTATATAAATAAAATATTTTTATCTATTATAATATCTATTATTATTTTAAAATAAATTCAAATACCTATTTATTTTATAATAATAAAAAGTAGAGTGATTGTAATAATCTCAATCCTAATATATTTTAAATTATATTATATAATAAATATTTAAATATAGGATTTTTAGGGAAGCTTTCCTTGATATTATTCTTAATATATTTAAAATTCTATTATTATTTTTTAGTATGTTTTTTATTAAATTACTATTCTTAAATATTTTTTATTGTATCGTGCTTATTACATTATTCTTATTATATTACTTTTATTATATTATTTTTATTATATTAGTTTTATTATATTATTTCTATTATATTATCTTTATTATATCTTTATTATATTATTTTTATTATATTATTCGTATAATATTATTTCTATTATATTTTTTATTATATTATCTCCTACTAGTCTTAATATTATATAAAAGTCTTCTTTCTCTTTTTTCTTCTTTTTCTCTTTTTTTTAACTATTTTATTTTTTATTACTATAATTATTTTTACTAAGCTTTTTATTGCTATTACTACTTGAATTATTTTTTTTATAATTATTATTATATTTTTCTTTATTATTATTACTATAGTTACTATAGTTAATTTTAATATTAACTTTTTTATTATTATTCTTGCTGTCCTGGCTGTTACTATTATTATTTCTTATAAAAAGGAATCTAATCTCTTTTTCCGTAACAATATTATCAAATATCTAGATTTTTTTATTAAAGTACTGGAAAAAGACTTTATTATACTAAGAATTATTAAGAAGATCGCTGATATTACTCTGGAAATTAAAGAAGCTTATAATAAAATAAAAAACTTGAAAAAGTAGACTAAAAAATAATAATAATTTTAAATAAATTAGTATATTCTTTATCTTTTAATTAACTATATATTAATAAGTATCTAGTATTTTATTATTTATTTAAAAGTTATTATATAGATTCCTATTACTAGAAATACTAGAAAAAAAGATTAAAAAATTCTTAAAAAATTACTGAATCTTAATAATGTAATAATATTACTTCTTTAAAAATAAACCTAATTCTGTTTTTTTTAATAATAATATTTTAATTTTTACTTTATAAATCTTATTAATACTTTTAATATTAATATCTTATAACACAATTTATTAAGGAAATAGATTATTTTAAGATTTTTAGATTATATATATGATTATTTATAAAGTATATTTAATATATTAAATCTATTAAAAACTATATTTATATTACTAGATACTAGATAGATAGATTAATAACTTGGTTTAAAACCGCATCGCTAAATAAATGGATTGGTTCAAAACCACACCACTAAGGAAACGGGTCAGTTTAAAACCACACTATTAAGTAAATGGGTCAGTTTTAAAACTACACTGCCAAAAAATAGTTCGGTTTAATAATTTATAAACCACCCTATTTTAGAACGGGTCAGTTTTAAACCACTCCAATGGGTCCGGTTTAAAAATGTATAAACTGAACCGCACCGGTCCATCACTAATAAATAAGATTTATAGTAAATCTTTAATATCTCTCTAAAAATTATAAATTATATTAAAAACTTGAAAATATTATATTAAGACAGAAAAAAAAATTATTTTGAATAAATAAAAGTAATAAAAATAAAAAATTATAAATTTTATAATAAAAATAAGATATTTTTACTATACAAACTATCCATTAGATAATAAATCCAAATTAAAATATTCTATTTTTAATTTTTTAAAAATCAATGAAAATTCTAGATTTTTTTATTTAGTAATAAAAAAAGTATTATTTTTAAAGACTAGGTCCTGGTTATATATTAACAACTTAAAATAAATATTAATTAATTTAATATTCTAATTATATGTAAAATCTATATTACTAATTAATATAAAAAATATTAAAATATATTTAATTTTTTATTTTTATATAGATATTATTAACCCTTATTATGATACTAATAATGTATTAAAATATTTCAAAATTATTTTTATTATTTTAAATAAAGTCTGGAATAGATATTAATAATATTATAAAATAAAAATAAAATCTAAAAATAAATGTTATATTTTTATTTCAAAGTTTTATTATTTAATTATGAAAGCTAGAATCTATAAAAAATTTAAAAAATGTCTATAATTTAATTTTTTTTAAGTTAAAGAAACTAACTATATACTTATTTAATAATAAAAAAAACTAGATTTAATAAGTATATAGAAGAGTATGTCAATTTTATTAATCTTACTAAAGATCTAATTAAATATTATTTAAAGATAAATTTTATTATTTATATTGATATTTAAAATCCCTATATTATAATTTGTAGAATTTTTTATTTGATAATATTTTTTAGATTAATTATTAAAACGTCCAGCATGGAGCTAAACATTAAAAAATATTTAAAAATATTTTCAATATAAAAAATTTAATTATATAAATAAAGATTGTTTTAAAAAACAATTATTAAATTAAGACTTTAGAGACCCCGGTAAAAAATTAAAATTAATAATAATAGTTTTATAATTACTATTCTATTTTTCAAGGATAATATTATTATTTTTATTTATATATTTATTAATTCTAGAGTAAATATCTACTTCTTAATAAATATTAATTTTATTATTAATATAATCTAATATTTCAAAATTTTAATTTTTTTTATTTAAAAAAATAATTTTTATTATAGATTTTAATAGCAAGTGAATGACTAATTTAATTTATATAATTTAATTAAATATTATAATTAATAATTACAAATTTTAAAATTTTTTTTATATTTAATTATATAAAATATAATATTATATTGAAAAAATATAGTTTACTAAATATAATATTTTATTATATTATTAAGATTATGAGTTAATCTAGCCTAACTAGCTAATTTTAAAAAATAAAATTCAAATTAGATTTTTTATTAATATATTTTAAGATATTCTAAAACAATTTCGAATTAATCAAAATTATTGATATAATATAATATAAAGAAACTAGAACTCCAGCTAGAAATAAATAGTGATGGACCGGCGCGGTGCAGTTTGAATATTTTCAAACTGACTTGTTAGGGTAGTTTAAAACCACACCACCAAGTAAACGGTTCAATATAGAGATTTTCAACTGAACCTTGGCAATGTGGTTTTTATATTTTTAAACTGAACCATTTGTTTGGCGGTGTAGTAGTTTTATAATCCAACCTTTTTCTTAGCAGTGCGGTTTTTAATACTTTTAACCAGATTATTAAACTTAATTACTAATAAACTCCATAAGATTAATGCATATATATATATTATTATATATATTATTTAATTTATTTAATTTATTCAATCTATTCAATTTATTCAATTTATTCAATTTATTCAATTTATTCAATTTATTCAATTTATTCAATTTATTCAATTTATTCAATTT